>NW_008629402.1:0-68538 GCF_000691845.1 Merops nubicus
TGCCTCCAACCGCTGGGAGCAGCTTTCCCGGCCCCAAACCGGAAAAGTCCTCGCTTCTAATGGCGTGCCCCGTTACCAAAGCCTATTTATAGCAAACAGTATATTTCTGCGTGCCCCGTATTTAGAAATGCCATATGGTCGGCAAACGGGATCAAACAGTAAAGGGGGGACCCCACTTCCATGTCGTTACATATGTTTGGAAAGTCGATTAGGCTTCATCTTCACCAGGTGCACACTTTCAAGAGTCCTGGTTGGCAAGAGAACTGAGGAGGGGCAGGTGGCTCTGATGGCACCTTCGAGGCACTTTGGAAAGTGAAGGGCCTGCAAGGTCCCATATAAAAAAAGGTCCAATAGAAATTTGAAGGCTTGTCTGACCTTAATCTATGTCTGAGTACAACTACTTGGATCCTCTTGGTAGTTTCTACTGAACTGCTGCAGGGGGCTAAGGAGTAGGCGATGTCTTGTGCACTCTAAGGTAATCCATACACATTCAAGGTCCTCAGATTTATTTTTTTTCCTCTAGCAATGTGTCAGTTAACCACCTGTTTTGGTGCTTTGAGGTCTGTGGCAGTGGAATAAGGGTGACCGGGCATAAACTCCGCTATTGCCATTTCACTAGCCAGGTGCAGTGCAAGCCAGGGGGTGAGCAGTGAGTTTACAGATTAGTTTTGCAGTTCATCATGAGGCATTTTGGCAAGCCGTGGGGCACACCTGTTAGTCCTTAAAAATGTAATGAAACCTTAGCCTTTTGAGGTAGCATGTTATTACCTTCAGAATGGCCTTGTGGGTTAAGTAGATGAAACATCAATGCGTGTGTAATATGAAGAGCATGCTGTGCTTGTATTTCTGTTCAAATTACTGTCCTGACTACTATTTTCCTATATATTTAGGCCATGAAATCTTAGGGCACTGATTAAATGTAGATGACAAATGGCATGTTGTGATGCCCCTTCAAAATGTGTGCAGCTGTCTTTTTAATATAACTTGAAGCATTCTGCAGTGTCTCTAAGGAGTAAATAGAAGGAAAAAAAATCTGGTAGTTGGGGAAATGAGAAAACTGCATGGTGGGGAGGGCTGAAAGAGGTATCAAAAGTTTTTTACAGTCTCAGTTCACCAGTTCAAGAATACGAAATCTCAGCAAAGTAGTGCCACCACGAACAAGTCAGTATTGTCAGTGACTAGTAGCTGAGACACACCTTATGTTTCTTTTGACTGGCAGTGTACAAAGATAATCGTGGTATTTGAGAGATCAAGGCTTTTTTTAAAAATAAAATTAGCTTAGCAGTAAAGTTAATCATAATTATAGGACATAGCCTCTCATTTAATGATATTTATTTGTAATATTTTATTTATCTTGCTATCTTGCATGAGCATTGTCCTTTTTGACAGCTAGTATAGGTGAACGATCACTGAACAAAGGTGATGTGTGGCTTTGGAGTAACTCCTGCACAGTTATGGCAACAAACTGTGACCAGGCCTTTTTAAAGCTTGTGGTTTGTCATCCCTTTCCTCTTTTTTTATTTGTTGATTGCCAACAAATAAAGTTGGACGCCAGAAACAAAACAAAGGATAAAATATCAGACCATGCAAAAATAATACTCTAGGTTTGAAGGATTTTGTGTATTGTTCATTATTTTTAAAGAGAAACGGTCAAGCTATAAGGTTTATTCTCTATTTGCCATTAAAAGATAGACAAAAGGCTATCTTTATCTTGCACTGGAGGGAGAGGACTCCAAGGCTTTAGGGCAAAGACTAATATTTTTTCAAAAATTTTTAAAAAATTAGATAACTGAATAGAAACTTGTGAAGGAATAGGAGCTCTGAACAAACATAAATGGAAAAGAGCTGAGTTATGATTCTGAGAACAAGTTTACTGTAATAACTTTTCATACCAGAGGAAAATCTCTTATTGGAGTGTTTTAAAGTACATTAATTAGATTGAATTGTCATTATATTAAAAATGTAATTTGATGGTGCTAAAAAAAACCAAGCCACTGCAAAAACACAACCAAAACCAAACAAAAACAAACAAACAAAACCAATCAACCAACCAACCAAACAAACAAAACTTTCTACCTGTAGTTGGTCTGTATCAAGTGCTAGGAATGGTCAGGAGATGACTGGGAATTTTCTGTTGTGAGAAGGATGAAAGAGTTCCCTCTGCCACCCATTGTTTCTTTTATTCAAAGAAAGAGAGGAAAGAGGGAACATGCTTGGAATAAGAACTGGAAAAGGGTTATAACTACTTCCCTGGGCCAAAACTATGAAGCAGACAGATGTAACCCATGAAAACCATGAAAATCATGGCTGCTGCTAAAACATAGCCTTACTAACTGAAAGGACTATCCAGAATGAAATAATGGTTTGCTAATAGCTATAGAAAATTATAGGCATTATGAAAATACCTTGCAAATTTTGTTAAACTAACATATGCTTGAGTTCTGATGCTTATGTTTTTTTACAAGTCTTAACACTGCTGACATGAAACATCTCCAAAAGGAATTTATTACATTTCGCAGCGTCAATAAAATGTCCTCCTACACCCTTAAAAATATATACTGTTGCAATTGCTTCTCTTTTTACTTTTTTGGGGGGCTTAATGGAATAAATGTATTACATTTTTACTTAAATGCTAAATAAATACCAAAATGTAAACATGTGGCCATTTTTAACTTTTCTAAAGAAAGTAAATGTTAAGTGTGAACTGGTTTTTTTTGTTCCTTAGGGTAGGCTTTTGCTCACAGTGCTCCATGTTCCCACACTGACTCTATTCAGAAGAAACCAGAAGAGTTTAATTTATGTACAACCATTTTGATAATTTTCTCATTTAAAATGGCTTTACACTTTAAAATTAACTGTAGCTGAAAACAGTATGTTGCGGAGTAATTTTTATGTCCAGCAAGTGTACATATGTAACAACCAGAAATGCTATTCTACCTGTATATTACAGAACGGAGGCTCTTGCACCACACATTTAAAAATAGTTTGTAGGTATTGTACAGTAACTGTTGTTTTTTTTTCAGTAGGTGAGTTAGTTCACAGATGCTTCATCAGTGATTACAAAGAAGTATATCTGGTTTCTAGTTTATTATATTTACATTTAGGTCATTTTGACAGAAGCAGGGATTTGGTATGGAAATAAAAGCACCAAATATTTGATTCTTTCCATAGTCCCCCTTTATTTCTCAGTATCACAAATTTATCATCACTGTATCAGAAGATCACATCATTAAGATCTTGTCTTTATTGAGTGATAGCTATCCTACACTTGCTTTCTTCATTATGAAGGCATTAAAATTAAATGCTGAATTTCTGTGTCTTTTGTGCATTCCTTCCCTTTCTTGTAAAAAACGCCTCACACTTTTCCAGGCTGAAGGATCTGTCCAGTGTTTTTAAGACCATTGTGCCATGTGACCTGGTAAAAATAACTAACTATCCTCAAATTTGCAGGTGGTTTCGTTCATCGGAAATCAATGGCAATGCTTTGACAGAATTTGTACGGCATGTTTTTTCTTTTTAGCTCAACCCTTTCAGTGTTCATCTTAGCTTAGTTTATTCTAAAAAGTTCTTGTAAGCACTTGTCTGCACAACTGCCACAGAGCTACAGGTAGGAAGTGCTATAGGGGTTGCTGTGCAGGCACACAGCCTAGTGGTCCAGTAATCATGCTAAAATATTCGTATCCTCACCAAGCCAAATGAAAAATGTCTTTCTTTCTTTCTTTCTTTCTTTCTTTCTTTCTTTCTTTCTTTCTTTCTTTCTTTCTTTCTTTCTTTCTTTCTTTCTTTCTTTCTTTCTTTCTTTCTTTCTTTCTTTCTTTCTTTCTTTCTTTCTTTCTTTCTTTCTTTCTTTCTTTCTTTCTTTCTTTCTTTCTTTCTTTCTTTCTTTCTTTCTTTCTTTCTTTCTTTTCTTTCTTTCTCTTTCCTTCCTTTCCTTCCTTTCCTTCCTTTGAATTTTAAAGAATAGTTTTTAGGAAATTATCAATGTTAAAAATGTGTAGATTTTGGAGAGTTGTTTTCCTGTCCAGTCAGAAGTGTATTTTGGTGCTGAGTTCTCCTGTTCCTTACTAGAAAGAAAAGCTTCCTGGCTAGGCTACATGTCTAATATTGTGCATGGACTTGGGTGGGGAAAATCAGTCCACAAAGAAAAGAACGTTGCCTTCTGTGTCTGAATATTGTCTGACACAATGGGATCTTGACCCAATGTTTCTAGTTACCAGAGCAAGTTAAACAAGTAATAAATAAACAAATCATGTTCTTTTTGGCCCAAGAGATAATTGATATTTAGGGTCCTCTGAGATAATTTTGGTAGCTGGAGCCAGGTATTTATTGCATGCCATCCAATTTGTTTAAAAACAAATGAGGGCACAGTCCCAGGGACAACAGGAGGCAGTTCCCTTCTTCAGAAATCTGAGCCTGCAGCTAGCCAACACCCTGCCAAAACAAATCCAGGCTTGGCTATGTTACTGGTGCCTGTGTGTTTCTTCTGCTTGTTTTTTTGCAGTGAGTTTGCTGCTTCTGAGTCATTTGGATGTCCACTCAGCTGCTGCATCTGCAGGCATCTCCCAGGCAAGCTCCTTGGCCCATCTTGTTTAGCTTATAGCCTGCTGGAGCCTGAGGGATGTTCCTCAACCAGAATTCCCCAAGGAATCTCACAGACATGTTTGGAGCTTACCAAAAACACATTAACAGTATTCCCTGCAAATAGTGAAGCTGCTTTCTATTAATATGTGGACTGGTGGTGTCTGCCTTTAATATGTTGGTGATTAGGGCTATGGCTGTTAACTGGCATGACTGTTTTTACATTAACTTGACAGTTGCTGGCAGAGCTACTTTACGTATCAGAAAGTATTTAAAAAATGCTTACCCTGGTTAGTGAACTCACCTTGGCTGTGAGAGATTGAGTTCAGTACTTCTGGGGGAAGTTTGGAGTGCCATGGGAGGGTTTGGCTCCATTGGAGCTTTGCCTGTAAGAAGATGTTGGTACTGGGACCACAATATTATTACAGTCTTCAGGAAAATTTCTGGACTTGGAAGGAAGGATCCTTCATTGATTTGAACTGTGTATCTGGCAACTTTGTTACACCTGGTGATTTTATTGTGTGTTTTGGTATTTCTCTTGAGGACCAGTGTTCTTGTCATCAACATGCATATATGTTCCAGTACATGAAAGGGGCCTATGAGAAGGATGGGGAGGATCTGTCCTCAAGGGTTTGTAGTGACAGAACAAGGAGTAGTGGTTTTAAGCTAGAAAAGGGTTGATTTAGGTTAGACATTAGGAAAAAGTTCTTTAATATGAGAGTGGTTGATCCCTGGAACAAGTTATCCAGAGGTGGTGGAGGCCCCATCCCTGGAGACATTCAAGGTCAGGCTTGATAGGGCCCTGAGCATCCTGACCTAGTTAGAGATGTCCCTGCTTATTGTAGGGGAGTTGGACTAGATGGCCTTTAGAGGTCCCTTCCAACCCAATACGTTCCATGGTTCTGTGATTCTGTGTTACTGGATGTGAATCTCAGGTTCTTGTTGCTTTAAAAGGGCATAAGGACTCTGAATTGAGGAAAAAGCTGTGAAAACATGAACCTTAAAATCCAGACATACAAGAAAAAATGCCAAAGATTCTTATTTTAAAACTATCATAATTTTAACTCATTTTTTAAAGTTCTGATTTATGAATTAGGAACTCCTGAAATGAACTGGAGGGCTCTAGTGAGATTACCGCACTGGAGTTCATAAATTAATGTACCTAGATCTGTGCTGTCCAATTCTGCATTCATGAGTACCTGAGTCGGGAGCATTAAACATATCACACTCTCAAATATCATAGCTGCTCTAGCAAGCTCTCTTGTTTTCTCCATGGAAATGACAACTATACAACAAAAGTATCTCATATCAGTGTGGAGTACCTTTGCCACTATAAATCGAAAGTCTACATATAAGTCTGCTCATATAAATAGATTAGAAAGACTTCATACATTCACAACAAAACCTAAATTTGCTTTCTTAATGCTAAAGTTTGGTTTTGGTTACATTACTGTCAGTCTGGAGTAACTCCCTCTCATTGACCCAAAGATAAGTTGAACCCAACAAAAGAGTCATAGAGTCATAGAATCATTTGGGTTGGAAAAGACCTTTAAGATCATCGAGTCCTACCCTTCCCCCAGCACAGTCAGGTCCCCACTGCCCTGTGTCCCTGAGCACAAGCCTGTAACACAGTAGAATGTGGAAGTGGCAGAAATTGCTTTTCTAATCTGCAGGTGTCTGTGTTCACACTGGTTTGGGTTAATTTATTCCTTCTGAGCCTGAGCAGGTAAAATGTAGAAATTTATGTCAACACTGGACATGTATAATACAGAACTCCCTGACAGACCAATTTTTTGGTTTCCTCTTGCTTTCGTATCGGTGGAACTTTGTATGCCTTCCAAATTTTGGCATTTATTTGTCAAAACTGGGGCATAGGTACAAGCAAATTTTTGATGCCAGTTTACGTGATGCCAAAAAGCAGCATTTTTCATTTTTCAACACTTAGTAGCTCAGCTCTTCAGCTGTGTAGCACCACACCCTGATGTGAAGCTTATAGAGGGATAATTCTGACAGGTTTATACTGGCCTGAATTTATACCATTTCATTCGGGAAAATTAGTATCTTGTTCACATTTCCAGTACAATGTTGTAACAGTTTGACCAGATCAACCACTGGAAATCAGAGGGTATCCTCAAGGTCTATAGGTCCGCTGCCAGATAGTGGATTAATGGAAACCCTGTTTCTTTAAACTGAATGTGCTGTGTTTTAAATTGTTTTAATGTTAGTACACCAGATTATTCCAAAATGGAGCATCCAACATACTGATACATACAAATATATCTATATAATATTAATTGAGGTAAGCTGAATGGTGCAATTCTGTACTCCAAGTTTTACAAATAATATTTATATATTTAATAATAATTTGTTATCCTTATGATAAAACACTGTGGTGTATAATTTTCATCATAGAACAGATACAGTACAAAGATATAAAATATACATCAATACCTTTTTCCTACATATAAATTTATGATTGAATATAAAACCAGTATGCAGACTGACTGTCATATATACAGTTGTTACCTTTTATTTATTTTTCTGAAATGAAATATGCCCCAAAAGAGTAGTTCTGTAATATCTGAGAGTAAGCTTTTGGATGTACTATTTTTCTGTGTTCTAAGGATAAACCATGTGGTTGGTCCTTACTATTTTGTTTAATTTGGCTTTAAGTGCACAAGTAACATTTTCTGGCCCTGTTACATTGTCAGTTTTCTGTAGTCTGTAGAGGCAGTGGGTCTTCTCCATGGGTCTACAAAGGGCCATGAGCTCAGCTATACCCATCTGAAGTCTGGACATCTCAAGTTAGATGAGATTAAGCACATCTTAAGTATATACTTTGGTTTTGTGGTTTTGGATTCTAGGTCATGGCCATACCATTATTATCAGGCCACTAAAAATGGTGGCACATAGAAGTCTAATCGAGTCCCAGGTCAGCTTTGTAAACCCTTGTAGTTGGAGTGTGGTGGCTGAGTGACAGCAAAATAGTTATGACCCAGTTCTGTCATATCTGAAATGAACCTACATAGTTAAAACCAACACCATCAAGCTATGAATGACAAGGATTTGTTTTGTTTCCTGCAGCAGAGGAACTATGGAATTAGTGTGAAAAATATGAAGAGGTCACTGTAGAAAGGTTACCCGTGGCAGTGTTGGATCTGCTCTGAACCTAGCTGTAGAGCTGTTTTTCTCTTACATATCTGAATGAATTCTCATGCATGTGAAAACTGCAAAACTGGGCCACCTGTGGATAACTGGATTACTCCATTCTGAGTCAATTAACACAGAAAGAATTACATAGAAAATTAAATAATTAGATTTTCAGACAATGTGAAACATGTAAGTTACATTTGTGTAACATAATCGGTGCTGTCAGGAACAATTGCAGAGAGACCTAGGCATGCCCAGGGAAGGGGCTGAGTCACCATCCCTGGAGGTATTTAAAAGACACATAGATGTGGTGCTTAGGGACATGCTTTAGTGGCAGACTTGGCAGTGCTGGATTCATGGTTGGATTCAATGAGCTTAATGGTCTTTTCCAACCTAAACAATTCTATGATTCTATGCACTATGTGAAGAAATTTGGCATGAGGCATTATGTGTTATATAGGTGCAGATTGCTCACTGTTGTCTTTAAATTTTGCCTTTATTAGATACCTGTGAATTACAATAAAATTTGATACCTTAATGACATTAGAACTATAGTGCTTTAAATAAGTGTTTGAACTGAGAAGATCCTTGTCTGGATTTCTGTGTTTCCCATTATGCTAAATTAAGCCAATATTTTCAAATGAATTGTGTATCCTTTCAGATTCAAAGGAAATTACTCACTTGAATAAACCCTGCTGTAGGTTGTTCCTGTCCAAATGAAAGCCAGTATTACGTGAGAGCAATTACATTTCGTGGTCCTTAGCATAAACCATGTGATATTGGGAAGTTCTGAATGTTTGAATATGCTAATTATTCTTCCTGTTGCTCTGTGGTAGATGCTGTTTTGCTGTATTAATTGGCTCAGGAATCTGCATGTTTTTGTGATGTGCTAGTTGCCATCTGCTTTGGAGATATTCCCGTGCACTTTTGTTGATGCAACAGCTATAGTGTTTTCAAATGTTGATACTATGAAAATGTAATGTGATTGGGCTTGGACAGGTGCCTTAAACAGACCACCCATCATATTTATTTTGCTGCCAGTCAGAACAGGCAATCTCTTAGGTAAAATGTTGAAGTGCTTTGAACTTTCCAGATAAATACTTACAGCTTCATTTTAAAAGAGATTTTGACAGTCCTGAAAAAAGTCTTGCTTAACTAAAATCCACCACTATGATCCAATTTTTCAAGGCATACTATTTATCTTGATTTTAGTTTTTAGTTTTGTAATTATTTTCACAAAACAATTTAGTTGAAATGCCTTATTTTTGGTTATAGAGAAAACAAATTGTTAAAGAGTAAGCTGGAACAATATAAATTTATTATTACTCTAAGTCAAATGCAGAGCAAGCAGCTATATTTATTTATGTGTATAAAATGACAGGATTTGGTGCACAAGGTACATCAAAGATTCTGTATATATATATATAAACAAAAATGTTTTTAATATGGACACAGATGCTTAGGTATGATGTGGACACTTAAGCTTAGATATGCTCATGTCACGAACATACTTGGAAATCACTGATTAAAATCAAATAGGAACGTTTTTTCACTGCCAGTTCTAGAAAAATAACAAAGTCAGGGTTCAAACCACTAATACAAACTATATGCACAATAATAAACACTCGTGTGTGTTGTTAACCCATTTGATGTTTAGGGTTTACCTTAATGGTAAGCAGAGGGAAAAACTTGGACTCCAAGTCTTAACCTTTTCAAGCATTAAGGACTGAAGGTGACTGATAAGAAATTCCTGGGTAGAAAACTGGTAGTTAAAATAAATTGAAATAATATAAGTGATCACAGTGAAGTAGAGAGTCATCATTGCATATCTGGAAAAGTATTTAATATTGGATAAAAAAAAAAAATTTCATAACAGGAATGCTTCCTGTGATGGTATCACAAGTCATATCACAGTTACCAGAAACAGAATAGCACAAAAGGGAAAAAAGGATCAAGTGAAAAATAACAATGCTGACAGTCAGGATCTTGTTGTCCAACAGGTTGGATGCAATTAAAAGTAATTCACTTAAATTATGGCACTGGAAGACTGGCACAAATGAGAAGAGAATTTTGTGTATTGTCACTCCAGCAAAAATATGAGACTTTGGAGGTTTATTTGGGGTGACCTTAAAAATAAAAAGGTTGTTTTCACATAAATGTTCAATCATCATTCTTAAAAGGAACAAGTGTTCCATAGAAAAGGGATTGTCTATGAAGATTTTCATAAGGAGCAACTGAATCTGTAAAGATCTTCAGAACCATAGCCACATTTTGGACGTAATATTGGCTGATGCACGAGAGAGGAAGAGAAGACTTAGGTGTGGTTGGTTGTTTCTGCAAAAGAGTTAGTGTTGACAATTATTAATAAGAAAAATGAAGTCTCAAGAGAGGATGGCCTAATGGCAGAGCTATTAGCTACATCCAAAAAGATGGTCTCACATCCTTGCTGAAATGTTCAAATTACATGCAAACACAGTGTTTTCCCAGATGGGTGAAAGAGAAACATAATCATCTCTGCCTTTAAAAATGATGACAGAAATAGCTGAGAAAATTATACCTCAATTATCTTGATTGATCTCGTAATAAACTCTGCACACAATCTATCTGTCTTTGCTAGGAAAGAGGTGAGTAAGAAAAAATATGCCTTTTTAAAGAAAAAAAAAAAAAAGAGGACCAAGTTGTACTTGGAGGGATTTTTTTTTTTTTTTTTTAAATTAGTGTATTTATTTCATAGAGAGACTGGAAACAAAAGAGGCTGCTATCTAAATTTTAAGTTAAGCAAAAGTTCAGTACAGGATCAGGTAAGAGATTTCCGTCATGGTCTGGTTTTATGAGGAAAAAATCAGTATCTTGTATTGGAGTCTCATCCAAAATATTGCAGGAAGATCTTGGAGAAGCAAATACTAATTTACAAGTGTTCAAAGAGCAGTTTGAATGTATGATAAGCATTTAGCTTTGGTTGCTAATCATGATATGACTCTTATATCACATTTTGCTATTCTGATAGAATAAAAAAGTCCACTGTGGGTTTTGAACCATTGTGTTTAAGTCAAAGAGGGTTGGACCTAATTAGTTTATGAGTGTAGAGATATTGTAGGCAGTGAGCTTGAAGAGATTCCTTGCTTCATAGCAAGGGAACATGGAAAATATATACCTTTGTCACATCATCACATTTCCTTTCTTTTTTTCTATTAACTTTACATTCTAGAACTATTCGAAATACTAAATGGAACTATTAGGCAAATCTTTTTTCTTGCATCGTATGACCATTTGTAATTCCAAATTTCACTTTTAAGAAGGAAGGCTCCAAAAATCCAGGCCACTATGGATCTTTTGATTCAGCTGAAGTGGTTTAATATTAAAGTCTTTGTGATAATGATGTAGGAAAGTTACTGGTTTAGGCACCCTCACTTCTGAGTTTACTAGTACTTTTCAGCCTTTTGATACATGAAGTATCAAAATAGTGTGTATGCATTTACTAAAGCTTTCAGTTTTACTATATTTTATTAAGGGAGCAGGAAAAAAAAGAGAGATGCTCAAATTCTCAAGTGCCTTCACTTGTCAGAAAGCTGGAGGAGGAAGAAGGAGAGAGATATTGCTGACAGTGAATCAAACTTGTACATTGTGGTCTAATTTACAGGAATGCTAGTATAACTCCTTTTGGGTTTGTTTTGGAGCAGCATAGAAAACACTTATTAAAGACTTGAATATTAAAGAAAAACCTTCAGTGAGTGAAGTCCTGCCCTAATATTTCAGCAGAACGGGAAACCTGCCGATTGCACGCCATCCATTTGCTAGAGCATTTGATAACACTACGAAAGGATCTGTTGTACTAAGCTGGTTCTTACACATAAAAGCTGTGACTTCAAATTATTTCCCCCTTTTAAAATTCCTAGTGATTTTTTTCTCTCAATGCTGGTATTGTTATATTTGTTTCCTAAGGGTATCCAGGTGTTTTCACTAGAATAATGCAATTTTGAGACACTTCTTTTCTGTATGCCAAATTCATTGAATTAATCACTGTACACAAACCCAGCTCAGCACTGTCCAGCAACTGTAATGAGATGCAGCTTCTCAATGGCTGGTTTCCAAGCTGGCAGAGGGCAATGGGGAGTGACAGCCATCACCACGTTCTGCTGGTTTGGCCGTGGGACATGGGGGAAGAGCTGCAGCACACTTGGGCCAAGACACAACACAAACCCGCACAGCCGTGGTGGGCGGTAATCAGCAATCATCCAAACAAAGTAATAATGAAACCATGTTGCTTCTTGCCCCAAGACACGGTCTGTTGAGAGCAACATGAAAACATCTTCTGAAGACTGCGAAGAGAAATTTAGATTGAGAATTGTCCTATGTATAAATAGAAGGTTGTTGTCCAGCGTGTTTGGGCAGTATCTGAACATGTGAGCATTGTGCCCCAGGCAAAAATTAGAAGAACTGAAAGAGTAGAGATGTTGAGGAAGAAATCAAATGAGCTTCTGTATTTTTAATGATATTAAGGATTTAACACTGCTTTCAAAGGTTGTGTCAAAACATATATTTGGGGCACAGGGTATATATAATTTTTCAGTTTGCCTTCAGATAATAAACATAGTGAACCACATGCTCAACAAGTGTAAATCAATTTGGCACAAATAAAGCAATTGAGAACCAGGCTCAGAGAAGGGTTTAAGCTTCAAATTTAAGGACAGAACCAGACTTGTAAGGTTTTGGATTTGGGGTTCAGGTTCAGGGCTAACTTTAAATAGAGCAAATCAGTTTGAGAGGTTTTTCAAAGCAGGAAATATTCTTGGTAACGGTGATCTTACTTCTGAAAGGTTAAAATCCTTCATAAGTGGTCAGGTGAAATATGTCAGTGCCAACATCTTCAACAGTGATAGCTCAAAATAAGAAGGATTTGTTCTTGCAAAATTTCCAAGCATGTATATGCTTATAATTCCACTGGAAATATCTGGCTTTGGCTTCATATACATTTGGTGTCAGAAGAATGAATGAAGTATTGATAACTCTAATAATAATAAACAGTTGCTCTTCTACAGTCGCTTTTATTACAGACACAGCCTGCACATGAACATGTCCAAATGTTGTCTTTTAATTTTCTTGTTACATTTATCTCATTCCCGCTTTCCAGTATTATAGACTTTTATTTGTGGTATGAAAATATTTAAATCACGTTTGCAATTTGTTTTTATTGCCCAGTACGAGCACTTATTTCAGGTGCTTATTTATCTTTGTGAAAAGGTTCTCACTGGATTTTATTTGTGTTTATATTTAGAATGCCTCTGCCACACTTCATGGCTGTTGGGCCTCTTGGATGGGAGGATGTTTTACCATGTGCATCATTATCACTTCCTTCATTATTTTGTACACATCTATTAGATCATCCTAAATGTTTTTCATCGTCCCTGAAAATAAATTTAACACATAACAGGTGTGGAGCCAGATGGGGAGAGAGGGCTTGGAAGAAAAATACTGGTTTATCCACCACAGTGAAGTGCCTCTTTCTATCAAACAGCATGAGCATATACTGATGCAAAGGAGGGTACAGCCTTCCTAGCCCACTCCCTCTGTAAATCCTCCTCGGCATAAGTGCTTTGCCTTGAAGGTCCATATGACAGAATGGAGCCATGTAAAGCAGGTAAATCTTCCTGGTCCAAAAATTATTGGCTGCTGACTACCTGGCTGTCATTCCTAGCTCTTCACAGCCTGTTATGTTATACTGAGATTGAATATTGTCTTAATGCCCAGCATCCATTTTTCTTCTCATGGATGCAAGACGTAAACAAAATAGGTGGGGAGTTACCTAAATGCTACTGAGCTGCCTGGGGATTTCTCTGGTGTAAAAGGTGTAAAACCATTGTTATAACGGATTTATAACACCCTGCTGTCCAGGCTGAATTTAGTAGGTGATAAGAAAATAGCTGACTCTCAGTAGCTTCCAAATACCAGAAAGTTGCCTTTAGGGCCACTGCAGCTAGGCAAAATTTGCAGGAGTTTCATGCCTCCCTTTACAACCAGAGCATCTGGGAACAGCCCCATAGTCACAGCTGGGAGAAAAGGTGGACAAAGTGCCACACTTTGTCCTCTCTTTTCCACCCTGGCCTCCACCTGGTGCAGATGAAGATCTGTCCCTAGAAGAGTAAAGAGATGCATTTCAATTCCTGTAGGACTGGGCTCTAAATCAGGAACACTAATATAATCCTTGTTTTTCCCCTTCCTTTTCTATACTATTATTAGACCATTTCCTTTGTCCCTGTTTCTCATTTTTTGTGCATTTTTAGGAGACCACTATTATATTTTCTTTTTTCTTTAATGTGAATACGTCTAAAGAGCCCATTGTTGTCACTTGAAATATTTATGTAGTTTAGCATTCAGTAATTCCATTTGCTCTTTTAATTTGATCCTTTAACTTACTTCTGCTTATTTTTACATACAGGGCCTCCAAATCCTCTGCACCAGATTTGTTTATCTTTTTTAAAAGTTTTCAGCTCTCTGCTTGTAAAACTCTTTGCATTTCATTCCTTACCTAACCACAATGGCCTATGTTGCACTTTTCCCTGTTTAGATTGAAGTGGGAAGAATTTCAACTGTACTCTTTCCAACAGTTGCTTAAACATTTCCCACTTTTCCCTTAGTAGCTTTGCAGTTAGTAGAAATCCAATCAAAAGTACTTTCCACTCTTTTCAAAGTCAGCTACTTTATTTCTCTTATGCTTTCCGGTAATATTCTGTGCTCACCCTTGAAATGTCTCAGCCATCTTATGTATTTTGAGAGAATACTATATATACAGTGTGTGTGTATATGTGTGTGTGTGAGTAAATATAGGCATGCATGCACACACACAACTCTACTTAGCATTTTTTTTTTCTTTCTCTACCCTCACCTTGGCTTCCAAACTGCCTATATCTCACTGTTGTGTTTTTGGGGTGGTGTTTTTTATTAAAACACTGCGCTATTTTCTTACTGTGGCAAAACTATTAATGGGATGGAGAGACATCTGATACGAGGCATTTGTCCTGTCCTTGGGGACATCTGACCAATTGAACAACTTGGTGTGGGTTCTGGCACAGGCCACCACCCCAGATGTTTTGGTGTTATGTAGGACAGTGAGAAAGTTGTAATGTTAGGCTAAGGAGGGAGAGATTGTAAACAGAAAAAGTTGGATTAATTTTCCCTAATCTGATGAGTGCAGGGCTGAAGCTGCCTTTTGGAGCAGAAGTCTCAGAGAATTACAGAAGGCTACTTGGTGGACAGACTGTCTCCAAACCCATTCCCTGATTACCTGTCACTGTCACACTGCGGCTGTCTCCTAGCCCTGCATCCTAAGATTCTGCAAGTCAAAAAGGTCTCTGCAAGGGAAACACATTTGTTGTTTTATACTAACAAGAACTGAAAAAGCATTAGCTAATCAACCCTTTCAAAATCCTTGGGCTTAATTGAGCCCTGTGTGGCTCCAGTTTTATGCTGGACTAGATCCAACAATTCCATTGGCATAAAAGAGGATGAATCAGGCACTTGAAGTATTGTTTAACGAACTGGTTCTATAGAAAGGCCAACTGGAGCAGAGGCATGAGGTGACTTGAGTCAAGATTTTCTGCTCTTGTTTTCATTCAGGGCCATGCATCCACATCAAGGGCATGTACCGTTTGACGTGCAGTTTGGTCACAGCCAAAAGCTGTGGGGTGTGGGCTAGGTCTTCAGCTGGCTTTAACTGGCACAGCTCCCGTGAAGGCAAGTTTTAATTCATGGGGCAATTCCAGTTCTATACTTACTGGGGGAAACCTGGCCACTAGCTGTAGCTCCCAAACTCTTACAGTATTTGTTTATTTTCTCCATCCAAATAGCGCCTCCAACCAAGCTTTATTTCCACATGACTGCTTTGCTGCACATTTCTTTTTGAAGAAATGATACCAGCCTCCAATGATACCTCTCTGCAATGAGTTCTCCTTTGCCAATTTTGAAATGTTCATCTGAGAATTAGCTTGGTATAAGTGCCGCACCTCAAAACACCCTGTGAAAACCTGAGCACAACGGCAGCACGTGAGTGTGTCTGCATTAGTAACTGGGATGAAACTCTGTATTAAAAGTGGAATAGAAAGGTGCTAGGACCAAGTAAATAAAAGAACATGTATGAATTTAGTGGAGGTAGCAGAAGCAGGGTTCACTCAGTGTGAATTAATTCACCTGCTGGCATAAGACCAAATGATTCATACTGTATTTGGGGACTTTTCTGTTAAAGCAGATAAAATATGATGGTGAAATAGCATACATCTAAAGAGTAAATGTGTGTGTGCCACATTTGTCTTGCAACAAGGTAGGACTAGAACTTTCTGAGCATGAGACATTTTGAATGAGCGATTCTGCAAAATGTACAATAATAACTACAGCACCCAGGCTGACCGTGGTTGTCTTCTAATATTATCAGCAGGTAATTGAAATATAATCATTGGTATTGAAAAACACCAATGATTTGTTTATTTGAAGTTCTGAGGTTTAATTTTCCTTTTTTTAAAAAAAAGCAGTGTGGCAGTAAGTTCTTTTATGAGAAAAATAATGTCAACAGAAGGCTAAAGAGCATGTGCCTCTAGAACATCTGCTCTGAGAAGCCACTTGCAAAACAACCACTTGAGAAAATACCTCTGAAGCACTGGGAGGAATATTAGCAACGGGAGGAGGCAAGGATGGACAAATGAGGTTAGACCTAGATCAGGGACAGACATCTACCAACTGCCTGTGGCAGCACCTCTGTTATTTCTTTCATGATTCCGTCTATATTTAATGTTGAGATTTTGTTAGAAGGGAGGAGGAATGAGGCAAGAGGAAGGCTGAATGAAGCCCCAGCTCCCCACCCTCATCCAGGCAGCTGGGGCACTGCGGGGAGCATCATTGGCCAGGCATGGGGCAGGCACTGGAGCACTTTTGCATAATCAGAACCTGGTATGTGTGTGTGTATAGCCCACTTCTTACTTTCCTTTGTTGTGCTTTACATGTTGGATGAATCACACAAGATTTTATTAGAAAAACACTGTTCTTATTAAAATCTTATATAAATAAGCCATCTGCCTCCACACATCTATTTGAAGATTTTTTTTTAAACACTGGCAGTTTGAATTCAAGGCACTTTTGGAACACTTCTTTGCTGAATATTGGGAGGATGACACATAGCAGTGTCTTAACTATTACACAGACATTTGGCTTTAATCGATGTGCAGATTATGCTCCCTTTTAAAAGTGGGATAGTTAGTGTTTATTCAGTTACACCAGTACAGATCTCCAGACTTTTAACAAAGAACACATACTACTGAAACATTTCCCACAACATACCATGGTCTCAAAATCCCATTGGTTTGCTATAGAATAAACAGTCAGGAATTCCTGGAAATTAAAAAACAAAAACCACATGGACGGTAGGAGAAAATTAAATTAGTGACCCTAGGTAGAAATAAGTAAGATTTTCAGGCATCCACGCTGTTTCCAATCTTATTTATTCCTTTTCTGGTATTAATCAGCCTCTTAGATTTCCCTTTGGATCTGGCTTTTTCCATTACAAATTTAAGAATATTGTAGAATGACAACTTCAGTGTACTATAGGTTGTATGTTATTCTTCTGAATAACACATGCAGAAATTGATATGTGTTTGTAAAGAGCATATGTATAAAAAAGAGCCAAGTATGGATAGATGGAAGTATATGTCTTTATATTTAAAGAGGAGCTGAAATGCCAGCAAACTGGTGTGTCAGTTCATTATGAGATTATCAGTCTACAGAAAAATCAAACCCAAGCTTTTATTGCTGGTTACAGATCCTATTTCATGTAGTAGATCATGAAATGGAAGAAAGGAACAACCATAACAAAGAGCCAGACATAGGAGTCAGGATGTTTTATCACCCTGAACAAATCAAATTTACTCATATTCCAAAAAATTGAGCAAATAATTCCAGTTTATTCAAGGTGCTCTGTATGTAACTGGTCAGGAATCCATGCCAGAAAAACATTAAACGTATCTTAATGAGGGTAACGTTTGAACACCTCCTTATTCCAGTGGAATTTAGCATGGACCCTCCTAACAAGGGACAGGTCTGTGAATCATAACCTGAGTGCTGTGTTGTAATCTGGAAGGGTGACGGCTGCAGCATTTTAAAAAGAAGGCCAGCTACTCACCATTTATTGCAAATCAGACCACCTCTTTCAAGTGTCTCCAGCTGGGACAACAAATGATAAGACAATAAAACAAAGTTCTCTGGGAAAAAAATATCGTCTTCCTCTGGAAAGCAAGTTATGTTGATCATTTGTTGTTTTGATCAAAGTTCACCATGTTGTTCCTAAACTTTACCACTCTGACATACACAACACAGCAAGCACATGTTTAAGCCTCAGTCTGCAACCTGATCTGCCCTTGCAAACCTTTCTGTGCCTGGAAGCTACTGGTTGATTTGGCTAAATGATGGGAGGAGGCTGCCAGAAAGGAGGAGAACTAGCTTCACCTAAATTGAAGATGTAAACTCCCATCATTTTCTAGATAAAGAGGAGGTTTTCTTTGTCTATCTCCAGATGTTTTCATCTCTCTGATCTGCTGGTGATGGTGAAGATGGTGTTCTGGAAATACACTGTAAGCAATTAACTGTTTTTGAGGTACAACATGGCTAGAGTAATATGTGCCTTTACAATCTTAAAATGATGCCAGTTTAACTTAAGTTTTGAATTGACAAAATTGACCACTTACAAAGCTCTGTTTAAACTCAGCTTGCTTCATACCTTTTTTGTCAATTTAGCCTTTTGAGCAAGTTAAATAAGATTTAAGAGTGTCCAAATGATGATCTGTGAGAATTTATTTTTTTTTTATTATTATTTTTTGTATATATCTATATATCTCAGCTGAGTAAGGTTTTGTTTTGATTTAGGGACATGAGTAGTAAAATATAATATAGATTTAATGACCTTATACCTTATCCCTACTTTCAACATTTCCTGTGCTTCATTCCTTTCATTCATATAAGATGTTGAGTATACAGGAGTGTGTATATCTCCTGACAAAGTGAGGAACAGATGTTAAATCAGCTTCTTGATATGAAAAATGCATATATTCTAGATAATAAAATCTAAAAAAAAAAAAAAAAAAAAAAAAAAATTTTGTGGCAAAAATAAAAAATTTTGTGGCATTTTGACCTTAACTGTTTTAGAAAAGAATTATTCAGAAATGAAAACTGTCCCAAAGTTTAACAAACTTTTTGAAATCTAAAGGACACTTGATCAAATTTGATTTTCTTCAGACTTGTTGCCTGTCCTGTGTTGATGACAAAAATTATCTTCATCGCCTGCAACATTCTTTATTCTTCCCAGGGATACAAAATGGAGAAAAAAGACTCCAGTGCTAATAAACATGCAAACCATTTATTTCAATAGGCAGTAATTGCTGTATAACGATTTAGAAAAATTGCACATCCTCCATTTAACTAAGGTTTTGCCTGTGATCATCATAATCAGTTTTGCCTGTTTGAAGAAACGCATGCTTGCACAGCTTGAAACATTTAAAACCTTTCAAGTCAGGCTTTGGCACCTCTGATGGTATGTACTGTGCTTATGACAGTTAATCATGTGAAATGAACTTTTCTTCTCTTCCCTTTAAACTTGGTAGATTTAAGATTATCTTCTTTTTGCCCTCTTATTATTTCTTCAAAGTTAAATTTCCAGTGCGTGAAACTACTTGACCTGGAAAATAAACACATCACTGCATATAGCACTATGGGGCAGCAAAAAAAAACCCTCTGACCTCTGTAACTAACAGAAGAGACAAATAAAACAATGAAGGCCTAATTTTCTATGAACTTTTAGCAATAATTTTAGGGTACCTAAACAGATAGATGTGTCTCCAGTTGTCCTCAATGTTCAGTAATTTCCATAAAGGAGTTTTAAAAATCTGGTCCTTGAATCTTCAGTGACCTACCTTTAATTTCCTCAGAGTAATAAATGTTGACATATATTACAGACTTCAGTGGAAACAGCTGATTTTATACAGTTTACTCCCTCTGAGAAAACCAGGCTCAGCAGATCAGAATCTCTGCTAGTGAACCATGACTGGGCTCCTTCTCTCAAACAGTGAAGGTGTCTACTTTTGCACCTGTGGACTCTTCCAATGTTGTACTACTTTCACCGTGATTTTTTTTTCCTAATGTTCAGACGGAATTTTGTTTTCTATGACCTGTGACTGTTGCATTTTTTCCTTTTGCTGTGCACTTTGAGAATACTCTGGTTCTGTCTTTTCTACAATCACCTTTTCAATAAGGGAGTGTCAAGCAGGAGTTAAATCCCACCCTTAGCCTCGATTTCTCCAGGCTGAGCAACCCTGGACCCCTCGGTTTCTCCTTTTACTTCATGTGCTCCAGTGCACCATCTTGGTGGCTCTCCAATGCACTCACTCCAGTTTGTAAATGTCTTTCTTAAATGGAGGAAGGGACAAAATTAGACACACTACTCCAAAGCCATCCTCAAGAAAGCCAAATAGAGGGGAATGAGTAGCAAAATTATGCTCACTTTGCGTTATGATACAAAATTGTTACATGTTTCCTGGCATGGGATGTTTGGTTGATATTCTCAGACAACTCTAGACATCCCTGCTCGATGCAGGGGAACATAGCAGAGATGCAAACTTTAGCATTGCTGATAAACCCTGTGTCCCGTGTTTGAGCAAGTTGAATCTGATATATGGAAACAGAGCTCCTGAAGGAACAGAACTGCCTTGTATCCAGTTTTACATTTGTGATCAGTATTGCCTTATGGCTTCTTTGAAGATCATATGCCAGCCCCTCTGTTGGTATAATGTTTTCAAATATCAGTAAAGATCTGCCTGGACTAGATAAGAACTGGGAACTGACATCAAGGAGGAACTTTCCATGGGCTCTGAGCAATACAGTCCTGGTCAATTCTTCTCAATTACGTACAATTACCATTTCAGGGATGGAGTAGCCATTAGTCACAGCAAGACAGTTCGAGGATGGTTGCCTCGTCTTAGTAACATAATGGGTCGTGATACTCTCACGTTGAAGAAGGCTGGAGAGGACGATAAACTAAAGAACAAATGTGCCCTTTGTAAGTGTTTTGATAAAGTTTCTGTACAGCTTCTTATTGCAATTGCAGGGTGTAATTCTATGGAGTAATTCCAATTCTGTGGATTGCCTAAGTTGTGCAAGAGATAATGAGTGATTTAAGCTCAAGATTTGTTTCTTAAAAGAGTGTAGGGCTATCTTAGGATCATCAAAGGGTATTCTACCATTCTGACTAACAGTATAAATGCCCACAGAGTTTTTTGCATCATCAATATGTTAGTTTGTCAAAGACAAAGAAAATAAATAAATAAATATAATGGAATACAGAAGTCACTGCTTTCCCCCTAAAATTTAACTTTAAACAAACAACTGTCCATTCCCGTTTCTAGACATCAAGCTCCAGTACAAAGATGGAGTGGCAGAGGAAGGTATAGATTGCCTCTCTTTACCCATAGACATTCAGTGATTCCATAAAAGCTGATTCTCATACTGCTTCTCTCATCTTGGCTGTACCATTCTCCTCGTGCTTTTATGGCATCTCGTCTTAGCTTAACTTCTTTTCTTTCTTCTGTGGGATCTGACTTTAATGGGCACTTCCAGATAGTATGTCAATGCAAAAGCTCCCTTGAACATACCTGGGTGTTGCTAATATATGATTACATTATATATTTGTGAAGTATTTCAGTGTTTCAACAGAGAAGGCAAGCTAGAAGTGCTGACTGTTTTAAGCATGTGGATTATGATGCCCAAGAAAGTTATTGCCTCTAATATCACTGGATGCAATTTTGGTTTTCCATTCTGTTTGCATTGGGCGTAACACTAAGTATTGAATACATGTTTATTTAAATTATTCCCCAGTTAATATTTGTTTATGTACAGTTTATGTTGTTCGCAGTTATTAAGTAACTTCTAGCAGTTTTGGCTGAAAATTTAGTTGAGGCTGAACTCATATGTTGTTAGCATTTCTTCATCACACAGACATGCACTACTCATAATGTAACTGACATTTGACTCATACTTAACAACCTAATTTTTTTCTTGCAAGGATGTGTATTAAACTGGACCCAGAGTTGGAAGGTGTTTGCTGCCTGTGTACAGAAAAAAAAGGCCTCCTTACTTTTCTGTGGTCAACATTAGCCTACATTTTGAAATGAAGTTTTAATTTTGCAGTGCTTTACAAACCTATAAAGTTAAGAAAGTTATTAGCATTTATTTAAAGGCATGTAAGTAAATAGTGGGCTACCTGAGTGCTAGTTAGCAATGGCTTTGGGGTTTGAGCTGGCTTCTGTTGTGAAAAGTAGATACCCTCCACTGGTGAAAAGATCTCCCTTATTCCAGGAGGCCGGGGTGTACCTTGCAGTGGAGCATTCACTTGTGGAGCATTCGTTTTTCCACAGTCTCCCAAAGGGATCACAGCTAGAGTGTTGGTCAGTAGCTATGATTTTTCAGATAACCAGTGAAAAACAGTCTTCAATAGTCTTAAGCTCCAAAACCTGAGCCAAGAATGTATTGTCCAGTGCAAAGCTCCACAATGCCCCTCTCCCTCTTAAGTGGTTTTTTACTAGTAGCTAGAGCTGACTAATTGATCAGTCTTCTCCAAGGAATCTTCTTGGTGATGGGATTTTTACTAGTAAGTGATGTGGAATCCTTCTGCATGCAAAGATACATAACAATGTTTTATACCTGAAAAATATTTCAGCTGGGAAATGTCCTTAAACCTTCCACATTTGGCTGAATCTATTAGTAATCCTCAGTTTGACTACACAGCAATGATAGTTGGCCATTGTCAGGATTTTCTTGACTAATGAAGCTTCAGAAATAAAGGAAAGACTAGAACACATCTGAAAGGAAAAAATCCCAGCCCAAGCAAGTTACTTAATATTTTTTGTACATGGTATTGCTAGACATGATGGATGGGTATTTGTGTATGAAGTGTATTCATCCCTTTCTCTGGCACATCTCACTCCCATAGCTGACATACAGTTTACATTTAGAGACAACTGGTATTTTACACAATAGTGTACACAATACAAGTGGTTGCTCTGTAAATATTTTTAAATAGATACAAATCTGAATGATCACCCTGGAAGGTGATTTGAGACTCTGGAGCATTGAGGATGAAGAATTCTGATCTGTTATTTGTTAGTATGTAAATGTCACTATCCTGAAGGTACTCAAAATGCCAAAGTACCTCTTCCCCTTTATGTGGAGTTACCTGTGAATACGTAGAGAATGTTGCCTGATACTTTTTAACAGAAGTCATCATGCCTTCTCAGCCCTTAACAATCACCAGGGCTTGTTGGCATTGAGTCCTGGGTTCTCTTTGTCATCAGCAGCTGCCCATTGTCATCAAGCCTTGGGCTTCTCTGGCATGTGGGCTCAGTGCAGTTGTACCACTTGTGTATGGGATGGCTTTTCCATTGCCTGCCTCCTTGCAGAAATATCTCTTTCAAGCTTCACAGTGTCCATCCTGAATATCTTCTCTTTTCCTTGTTCTGTACTTTAATTCTGAGAAGGCAGTCCCAGGAGAAAGGCTTTCAGATAGCTGAGGCTTGACTCAGTCCCTGCTGGTTACTCAGCTAAATTATCCAGATTACTTACCACCAGCAGCAGCACTTTGCTGCACCTTCTGTTTGCTGCATTTTCTCATACACTGAGAAAAAAAGACTTCATATTGTTCCAGGGCTTTCAGACAAGAGAATAAGGTAATACTGTTAAAACTATTGCAGATAATGTTCCTTTCTTAAATGATTTTTTAAAGATTAAATCTTAGAAATTGGAGGGAAATCCTGGAGTACACAGCAGTGTAGACTTCCATTTCTGCAAACTGCTTTCATCACCTTTATTTGCTAATGTATACATTTTATGTGATATGTAGGCCTGAGTCAATAGTCTGGATTCACATTCAGGAATGTTTGTAATCAGTCCCTTACTTCTCAGTCTGTGTCTTCCCTGGGGTATAAGGAAAGATTTCATATTTCTTGTGAGCATTAATGTATGTCATGACACATACTCAACAGAACAAAAACCTAATTGTGCTAAAAAAGGGACTAGGCTGAAATTACAGATCACCACCCTGCAAAATCACAAAGGACAGCTGAGGAAGACAGGTTTGACTCGAGAGATTTCTAGGAACAAAATCAGTATACTCAAGTGAACTGTTATTGTACATAAGTAAGTGAAAGGTGTCCCTTCACCACTGATTATTTTTTTCATTTCTTTTTATAGTTAGATCACTTCACTGGCACACTGATTGTTACCTTATTTCATGCTGTACAAGGCATTTGCCATATAAATAGGATTCTTAGGCACTGAAGCAAAGGGAAGAAGACAACACTTACACTGCGACTTGTATTAGTAAAGCAGAAAAGGTCAGAGCTTCCATTTGATCCCTGTTGTAATAGCATTTGATTGTCTTTTCTTGTTTGAATACTTACATTTTGCTCTTTTAATTTTTTAAAAATATATAAATATATAAAAAATAAGCCCTATTCTTATATGTGATTTCTTTTTGAGCTAGAAACAGCAAAGACTGTAGCACTGAATCAGCTATTTGAAAGGGAAACAAGGACAAATATTGTCTCCTTTCCTTCCACCTGAAATTTTCCTGGTTTTCTTATTTTTTCTACCTGAGCCTTGACCAAAGCCAAGATTAAATTTCTACTTTTTTATGATTATCATTATTTATTTATTTGTTTATTTTATTTTTTCTTAGTATAGAAATCTGTATATAGAGGTCTGGAACAAGAATTCTGAGTTCCTTAATTAAAAGGCACTTCTGAAGTGACGTATTATCACATGATTTTTTTTTTTTTCCCCTTGTAGTGTCATCTAACATCAAAAATATGTGGTTTGTTCTCATCCTCAAAATGCTGTACTGGAAAGACTGATAGACAAATAAAAAAAAAAAGAAAGATGATGAAAGTGAATTTTATTCCCTACCAACTCCAACAGGAATTTTTTTTTAATTTTCTCATCTGTTTGAAGAGGTATCAAAATCTGACGATGGTAATTAAAAGTAGTTTTGGCTGAGCAGCATACATGTGTCCTAGAAGTACTGCAAATTTCTTGGAAAATTAAGATTCAGCCACCAAACTTTCAACCCATGACTAATGCTTAGAGAGACGCCTAGTCATTCTAAGCTTCATTTCCAGGCAGCAGGAAGAGATGTAGGATGGATTTGGCTGAGGGAAGGAGAGTGTAGTTTCATTTCAGATATGCTTCAGGGTTTCGTAAATGGCCAGCTGGGATATTTGGAACTGAAACCCTCAGTCCTAATTTAATAGGAGTTTAGCCAGAATGAGCACTGCATCTTCAGACCCTTCTATATTTTAATCTCCTACTTTGTAGCAGTGGTGTGGCACTAAGTTCTTAAAAAAAAAAAAAATAGCCAGTAGTCTTGCCTAAAACCACAGAACTGTCTGGATCCCAGCAGTGGTCTGCCATCACATTTATGTGTGCATCTCTTCTCTAAATACCTCTAACTTCATCTCCATTACTCATGGGATTTGGATCGTGTTTATAAAAATATGTCTGGAATATAATTCCTTATAAAAGTACTACGTGCTAAAGCTGCTTGGAGATCTGTCTTCCAAGGATCAACTTCAGAGGATTTCCAAGTTGCAACCACGAATTGTGTCAGTTTTCTGTAAGAAATACAGTTCTTCATTGCTGCCACAGGGGGTACTGTTGGCTTAATTTTGTATTTGAGTCACTGCTGCTGAAATTATTAAGTTAATGATTTATGCTCCTATGATACAACAATCTCTAGTGTTTAAATTGGTTACTATGTTTTGTTTACTGTTTATAACTACCACAGTTGTTTTAAATGCCACTAAAACTACTTGCCAGCTTGTATGGTTTATTTCTCTCTGCAGATTTTTACAAACCACTGATTGATATGGGGGGAAAAAATAACCTTATAGTGATTTATGTTTGAAAAAAATTCCCAAGAGCTATGAATTAACCACTGTTCTACTGTATAGAAGAAATAACACTCTAGTGACACTGAACAATGGATGTCAAAACCTATTTATTCTAGCACTTGCTTCTGGTTTTATCATAGTGGAAAATTTGAGTGCTTTTTTCTTTCTTTTTCTTTGAGTACTATGACTGCATCAGTTTTGGACTATGAGCTCACTAGTTTTTCCCCAGGGTTCCTCCTCATCATGCCATGTTAAGTACTTGATTCATTTAAACAGACTAATGTTTGCAAAAGTGGAAAAAATGTCCCAGAATGCGCTGCTTGACAGAAGGTTAGCTCATTTAGCTGCTGGTGCACACAGAAAATTTGTGAGGCTGATCTACAGCTTCAGAGAAGTCTGATAACAAAGCCGAGTAGATTCTGTGGCTCTCTATTGTTTTTCACTGGAAAAAGCACAAAGCACAAAGCAGTGAGAACACAGCTGAACAGTGCAGGGCAGGACGAAGAGATTTCACCAGTGTGTTACAACAGTTACAAGACAGTGTGACAACAGGCAGCTTCCTTCACTCTGCTGGGTGAAATTATGGTCACAGTAAAGCATAAAACCCTGCTTCTAACATCACATCTTAGACCTTTTCTGTAGCACTAATGCCTATTTTGCATTTGTCTTCTTTTATGTGCCTCCTGAGCCACCACTTCCCTATGCTTAGCCAGTTTCATACTGGTGAGTTCGTGATCAAAACTCAGAGAACAAGTTAGACAGGTTTATGGCAATCTGTAAAACATATAGGACAACTCTTATAAACAGTTAGAATCACAAATTCCACCAACCTCCATAGATACACAGAGTACGGATCAACATCTGAACTGCTTTTCATTCAGTGGAGAGGTCAGGAGCACATGTTGCTGATCCACCCCTCAGCCTTCAGTGGTCCAGCCACTGGCCTTGTTCCCAGCAACTTCAGTCTGTTCAGGCAGCCAAAAATTGGTGGAGTTGATGAGGTGATGCTGTAGGAGCCATCCCAGAAGCAATGCACTATCAGAACCCCCTTACTCCCCAACACATGGGCTGGGATTTTCCCCCTGTTGGGATGTCTTAAATATAATATTTATCATCAGACCAGTGTCAAACGCTTGTTGCATCAGGGAGCCATGCGACTGAGAGTTTCAAGCTGAAAGGAGATGCTGACAATGTAGAAAACCAAGCACAAGTATTTTAGGGAGAAAACATACAGGATCACTTCTATGTACTAGATTCTACATGTTTCTATATGTAGTATAGAAGTATAGCCACTTCTATACTACAAGATCATGTAAATCCAAGGACTCTTAGCTATTAGGGCTGAAATATTTCTGTCCCAGATTTCCCAACAGAGCAGAGGCACAGATACCATGCAAAACAGAAGTGATGCACTTTGGGTCTGTCTGACCTACTACATGAAGCAATACATCCACCTGGTGATCTGCACACACATTTGCCTGGGGCTGCTGTACATCTGGCAGCCAGAGAGCTACCCTTTCTCTGGGCTAACTTATCCAAACAAATGGGAAAAATTTTTTACTACCCAGAGAACATTTCCAGGCAGAAAGAGAGGATATATTCCAGGAAAACCAAAATATTTAGTACCCCCAGCTAAGGACACAACCTGTTAACGTGTGGCCTTTCACAAATTCATGTGATAGTTTCATTAACTGACAGCATGCAAGTATGAAGTCCTAAAAGCCACAACAGAAAAGCCTTGAGCTCTGCTCTAAATGAATATAGGCTTAAGTTAAGTTTTAGGTATGTTTTCACATGCCTACTATGATATTTCTGTGCATTCAATCCATTCTTCTTAACAAATACCGTGGAGAGAACAAAGACATTTCATGTGGTATGGGAGAATTTTTCTGATACAAAGAGAACTTCAGATGTGTGAGTGAGAAGAGCATGAATTCACAGGGCAGGTGGGGGGGAAGAGTTAGCTCTCCAGAGTCCAGCTTTGAGGAACTGCACCTAATCCTGCAAACTCTTCCTAGCATGGGCTCAGAGAAGATACAGATGTGAATAATTCCTCCAGAGCTTCCTTTGAAATGAGTTTTACCTGAGATGTGCATCAGCAGCTAATGGTGTGCGTGTGAACCAGGTAAGAAGTGCCCAGCTCTGGGGTGATTTCACACCCCCTCAGCTGCCATGGCTTACAGATATACCTTTCTGGGAGGTTAAAACTGGCATCCTGTAACAGAAGTCTATGGGCACTGCTGTCCAGCTTCTTCATGGGTGAATGAATCAGCATGGAGAAGCAGCTGGCAAAGGAAAATGCGTGTAATCCTCTCGCTGTAGCAGGTATCTTCTTAAGCTAAATGAGCACCTAGTCAGAGGTGAGCTACACTCTTTATGTACTTTCAGATACATTCCTTGTGGATTTTTCTCAGGCTGGAATGCTGTATATGTGATATTTCCCTTAATAAATCAGTTAGAAGTTGTTTTTCAAGGACGTGTATAAATATGGGAGTCCACCATGCAAGGGAGGTCATGTGTAGAAGATGGGAGAACCTATTGGCAGAATTACCCTGCGACTTTATTTTATATGACTTCAAGCTATATTTTTTTTCCCTCACAGATTATAAAATAACACTCATCTGTGTGTTAATGTGTGGCCTGTGAAAGGTGTGTGAAAGGTCTACTTGGCCCTCTGCAAGGAAAAGGCTCGTCTCCTCTGATTTAGATGACTCAAAAGGTTCTCTAGGTGGAAATTAACTCATCTAGGAAAGTATCCATAGCAAGAAAAACATGAAAAAAATATTTTATGGCATCAGGAAAACTTACTCCCTACTATGTTGGGGTACTACAACTGTGAGAAAATAAGGGAAGGTGATAAGCCTGTACTACAAGCTGTCTGGAAATGACTCCTCCACACACAATACATATGAGCACACACCTCTGAATGTTTTTTAGAAGACTCTGTGAAAGATCTCAAACAGACCAAGAAAGGAGACTTTTCTTTTCATTTTCTTTAATTTAGGGCGTAAGATGAAATATTAATAGAAAAATGTGGAGGATTATTTCTCCTTGTGATGTTAAAGCTTGAAGTAGGAATCTTGTGTTTTGGAAGTAGAAATTAATATTAAACTCAAAAAAAAGTTTTATCTCCATTACTCTAGCAGGAAGATACTTCCTGAGACACTGAGAGCAACAAAACAGCAGGGGCAAGAGAAGCTGCACGTTCCTTGCACAAAGGGTCAACTTTGTGCTCTTAAAACAAATGGGAAAAGTCAGTTTTCAGAAATTAATTACAATTTTCCTATGTGTTTTAGTGTATCACTGCTGATCAGCCAGTAGAGAACTATATGAAAGAGCCTCCAGTGAGGTATGAGGTGTTCCAATGTTTTTACCAAGCAATAAAATCATGTAGTAAAAGGGCAATATAAAACTGTACATTTTATATAATTCAAACCCACTTTTTTAAAAAGTATGTTTTAATCCTGGATGTAAAATCTGTCCTATTAGATGAATGACTATATGATTATGCCTCCAACAGGGGCCAATATTCTTCACAGTTTTTGCTTTGTCATGAGATGTAAATATTAGATCTGCAAATATGATTTTAACAGCTTTTATATAAATAAAGTTGTAATATTCTGGTGTGACATTTCCAAAATTATTCTTGTTAACTCCATAAACACTCTTTGCTGCTGGATTCAATACATCCTATGTTCATGAACTTCATATAAACCCCAGATATCTTAGAGCATCATAAATACTGGTAAGCTTCTTCCTTTCTAGTTGGGACAAAAATCCAAGTCAGAATGTCACATGCTGAACACCTTCTATTTTCACAGAAGTTGGTGGAAATTGAATTTACTGTCTAGAATTAATATGATTTAAACAACATCTGTTCAACCCTAGATTCATTTTGGAGCTGTGATCTTTATACAAGCTGAGAATCAGACCCATCATTTCTGAGAAGAGCAATGGAAAATATTTTCTGCATTTTCTTTTATTCACTGCATTAAAATGCCTTTGCCACTTCCCAAGTGAGAGGTTCATCCCCCCTCTCTGTCTCTGCTCCCTTTCTGCCCTCCCAGTCCATCTGGCTTGGTTCTTCTGTTTCTTTTGTTCCCCATCTTTAGCTACTGTGTTATCAGTAAAACCAGTTTCGAATTAAAACAGTCACACTCCACCAGACCATTCATATGTGTGGTATACTGACTTTTTGAGCACACGACTTACTACGTCTCCCTGTACTGAACTCTTAGTACTCATAGTAACACCTTCTGTTTCCTGACCCTAAGCCAGTTTTAAAAGCTTGCAATATTTGTACAGTCATCTCTCTCTCTCTCTCTCTCTCTCTCTGTTTTAAAAGATTTTCTGAGAACTTAGTTGTACCAGCCATCATGCAGAGTTGTACAAGAGGGAGGAGACCGCATAAGGTCATCTTCCCTCCTTGCTTGGGTTTTGTGCTGTGTCTGATGAAAATGTCTGTATTTGGCATAGCATCTGCTCCTCTACTGGGGTTTAAATCACAAGGAAGAGTGTTTAGTTCAGTGGACCTTGAGCTGTGCCCCAACACGCATGCAGTGAAACAGGGCATCTCCCATCAGAGAACAGAATGGATTGAAGAGGAGGCTGAGTACTTGTCCCCTTCTCCTTGCATCCTTTCCTAGTGACTGGGTGAGAATAGGTCTTGGAAGAGCCAGAGATGGAGGGCAGGAGTTCTTATACTCACTCCTCAGATGAGGAGGCTGAAGACTTCATACTGAACCAAAAAAAAAAACAAAGTTCATTTTAACTTCCCTAATAAGAAACGAAAAGTAAACTATACTTGAACAATAACATGACAACTATCAGTAAACAGTTAAAACTTCTATGCAGAAGAAACCAGGTTACCAAATGTTTTCTATAACAGTATATTTCTCTCCTGTAGACAATTAGGAAGACTGTTCTGCATTGGAGGACTAGTGTTGACAGCACAGAGCAATGGACATTTCAATGAAAAAGTTGCTGTTCTCTTCCTCCTGAGATGAAATAAAGATTTTATGCGTTGAGTTTTGCCTTATTTCACTTCCACTGTGATAGTAAGTACAAAATGGTGATATTTATTTATGCTACACTGTCTGTTTTCATGAATACATAACTATAAAGAAGTACTTTCATTTTCTATGGAAGCTGTGGAACTAATGTTTTCCAGTGACTGTTTACAGTGATTTCAAATGATGTACCACGTGACTTTTAAAAGGGATGTGAGCAATAGTTACATGGCATAGCACCAGTTTTTAACTCTGTGTTTGGTAATCTATCATATGCAAACAAATCAATCCTCATTTGCCAAAGGAATGCTAATAGTGCCTTACTAGACTGTAGAACCACAAACTCATTCTTTTTTCTGCTCTGCTCCCTGCTGGATCTCTATTTGTGAAAGTCATAGACTCATAGAATCACTATGGTTGGAAAGGACTTCTAGGGTCATCAAGTCCAAACTTATAAAATAATAACGATAATAAAATAAATCTTGTTTATAATAACTATTATAAAAATAATAATTCTCCAAACTAATTATTTCTACAGAGAATTGGTCTTTGTCTTTCATATTCTGCACATCTTCAAAGCATGATTACTGTCTTCAGTGACAGTCATCTGTGTGATCTCATTTTCAGGCTCAGGTGGAAGGGCTTCTACCATTTGTCTGGCTGCTAGTTCCTTAGCTCAGTATCTGTCATTGCCATCACGGTTAGGAAAATATGCTTTTTAGTAGTGTAATTCTTTGCTCTCAGTTCTGTCCTCCCTGGAGTTCCCTGAGGGTGCTCCATTCCAGGTCAGCAAGAAGAGAGAAAGCAGAAATGTGGTTGTTCTTCCACCCAGCTTAAAGGAGCCAGGTGGATCACATACATTGGATGATGTACAGATAAACATACAGACCTTGACGCAGTTGTCCAAATGGGAGATACAGACTTCTGGAGAGGCAGCTGTAATTAAGTTGGTATTACAACAAATCCATGGCTCCTTTCTGAGGGTGAGAGTCGTCCAGGAAGCTGTTAATGAAGAGCCTGGTGTTTTTACAGCACCCAAAGTGCCTTCCAGAAGGTGAGTTGGTCTTCCCTGCTAAGGTTCTATCACAGTGATTGCTCCTGGGTAACAGAGAACGATTATGCATAAAACCAAGATAACAGGTCAAAATTAGGCTTATCAATTGTCCTACATAGTCAAGTCAGTAAGAGATTAAAATAATAGTTAAAAAACCCCACATTTCTTCCCTTCACCAAAAAATTCCCTTTCCTTGGATGAAAAAGGGCCACAGAAACATTTCAGGCAAAGATTTTCCCCTGGGATATAGGAGTAGGAACATGTAACTGTGGCATGGGAAGAGAACCTTTGTGGACAGTGGCAAAGAGGGATACCTATTCTATTACAGTGTTTTTATAAATCACCCTCTAGAAATTATGACATAGGACTATTAAGCCAAAATACTATCATATTTCCATGATAGTCAAAGCTACCATAAGTAAAAAAAAAAAAAAAAAAAAATCTGATCAGTGGTTATTACTGATTTGCACTGTAATAAAACAAAGATCCCTAAATCTTTATAGTTTCTGGTACGTATCAAATAATTTCTCCTGTGCTTTAATTACAGTAGTTCCAGGAAACTTGCAGACTTTCCACATATAGTGTAACACAGAGCTCTGCTGACATTTTTCAGAGCACACAGATAACACACAGAGAAAAGAACTGATTGAAATGTAGCTGAGGGGGTGAAGTTAGTGTTTGGTTGACTATCCCACCTGAATTCTAAAGCCCATGGGAGGGTGCTTTGGTTCTAAAGATGTTTTTGCTACTTGGAAATCCTTCAAAGAATCAATTCTAAACTGCTTAGCAACATCCTTCATTTCCCAGTGAAAGAAATTAAAATTAATTGGGACTGACATGTAGGAAGGGAGGGAGAGAAAGAAAGAAGGGAGAAGGGAAGGAGGGAAGATGGCTGATTTTTTTCATACCGCCTTAGCAAAAATTGTTAATTTGACTCCAAAAAAAAGGCACAATAAAAAGAAAACAAGGAGGGAAAAAACAAAATTAATACTATGTGAATTAATTTTTATGTTAATAAAACGAAAAAAGAATGAAGCATTTGATCTTGTAACTAATTAATGATCCTTTAGGAGAATTTATCCGCTCATGACACTAAAATATATTTTAAATATTATTCATGGAGTATATGGGAAAAGCCACAGAGCTTTAGAAACTGAATGAAAGGATTTAAAGCATTACAGAGCATTTCATTTGTAACCTTTTGTGTTGAGTTTTTAAATATCTAAGAGTGATGACAAGAAGGCTGGTGTTTGAGCAGATCTTCAGTGAGCGTTGCAGCTGTAATTCTTTGCAGATGGGGTTTATTTGATTTTATTTATCATGACTTCTTTGAGGTTAATCGTCAGAGGCTGGATAGTATCTTCAGGAGGTGAACTCACTGAGGTTGTGTGAGCACAAGCTCTTTATTGGTAGATGAGTGGGCGGGCACTCTGGATGCTGGGTGTTGTAGGATAAGCATGGTGACATTCATCCAGTGTCACTGCACTGGTTCAATTGAGTACATCAGGAGTTAACTGTGAGAAATGCACGTGTCAGGTTGTAATGACTCTTCTCCCTGAAAGCTCTGAGGGGATGCTCTGAATCATGACAGTGAATCATGATTCTTAAGAGTTGTGTCTGTCTCATCTAACTTCAGCAATGCTCATTTCATCTCTGTCTGGAGTCAGTGCAGAGAGGTATGCACCCTCACAAATGTGTCTTAGGATGGAATTAACTGGGCCATGTAGACCAGGGGGGGAGTGACTAATTTAGACTGCATGCCTAAAATTTGGGTGGCCAAGTTGTATGGGGGTGAATGTACAGTCACTCACTCTCTGTGACTGTACTAGCTGGAGTACTGCTCACTTTGCCAACCCATTGCTGTTGTTCACTGCCCTCCACCACAAGCATACTTTGAATATGGGACCAGGGGCAGTGGTGGAAGGGTCTAGATGTGGAAACACTATACTTTAAAATTATCCTTTAGTGAAGGATTTCTCAAGACAAGGAATCCTAGGGCAATACCTGCCTTTTTAATGCCTCTTTAAGCCTCTGACATAGGGTGCAAACAAAAGAAAGCCCTGACTTCACAATGTTATATGTTGAGCTCTGAATTTTAGAAGTTGTTTCTATAGGAATCCCTTGTCATACTTCCCTTATAAAGCTGACAGAGCTCTAATTCATGCAATAGTATAAAATCAAGCTTTCTGTAGAAAGCTGAGAGTAAACCCCATATTACAATAAAAGCAAGGTCTACCAGCAGTTGTCAGACAAGACCAGTTCTTCATTTTGAATTTGCATTTTTCTCATTGATGTCATTCTTTTAGTTCTGTAATGCAAAATGGACCTGTCAGTTGCAGCAGTGTGAATCTGGGCTCCTCTGAGGTTCATTTTTGCAAAGAAAGGAGGTCTGTTCACCAGGCTCTAAAGATGCTCAGACTGTGTTCCTCCTTTGATCTCCAAAGCAGGCTGGGATAACAGCCTAAGTTACTATTGCCAAAAATTCTGTGACCCCACAACTCCTACTACTAATAAGATAGCATTTGGTTTTTGAGGGTGAGAGTAAATTAAAATTTAAAATGAGAGGGTACCTCATAATATGAGTGAATACATAGTGCCATTAGTGCTATATGTATGGGAGATGTCCAGTCATATGGGCCACACATAGATAGCCATGCATTAGAAGATGGGATCAGTCCCCTTGCAATTTGTCTGCGCAATAACTGCATTAATAAGAATCAATGATAGCAAAAAGCAGAGTTTTAAATGTAGCATTCAGTTCTGGGTTGTTTTGTTTGGTTGTTTTGTTTTGTTTTGTTTTGTTTTTTCTCTTTAATCATGTTTCAAATATTCCTCATTCCTCAGTAACTTCTGCCCTCATTCCTCTGTAACTTCTGTCATCCAGAGTTGTGTGCATTTTTCAGCTATCAATTTGGGAAGGAAAAAATGCTGGGAGCTAGTAGCATGGTTCTAATTGGAAAAACCACCCAGGAGCTCACATGTGCAGCTGATTTTGACCTAGATTATCTGACACCCATGAGTCAAACATACCCTGGTACAACTGCACTGGAAATGAGAAGCCAGCTCCTTTCTCACAGCTTGTGGTATGAATCAGAAATAATTATTTTGAAGGAAGAGCAATGATGGCTGTGTAGGAGCAGCACAAAGCCCAGGAGAAAACCCGTCAGAGTTACTGGTTTAGAATGAGCCCCCTACAAAACTGAGCCCTGGGATGTCCAAGTGTTCACGCACACCCAGTCTGCTTGTGTTTGGAATAGCACAAAATCACCTTCCTCAGCTTCAACCTGTGTTCCTGCTCCTGTGCTCAAGAGAGAGAGGGAAAAAAAAAAAAGAAAGAAAATAAAAGAAGATAAAGACAAGTACTTTGGAACCTCAGAAGGTTTTGTTTCAGCTGTGATTTTATAAAAAGAAGATTATTATTTTAAGACCTGGGATTCTTATTTTTTTCTGAACTTGTCTTCCTGCCTACAAAATAACTGGAGTATCATCTTTGTTCAAGCCTCAGATCTCAGTCTAGCAAAACCTTAAAAACCTGCTTCTCTGCTCCCTTTCTCTCAGGCAAAGTGTCAGGAACATAGATTTACACTTCATCCAGTCTAACCAACCGCAGAGCAAGGATTTTCAATTAACAACTTGTACAGAAAATTCTCGCAAAGCAAATCCTTTTGCTGAGCTACATACAGCCTGTGTTGTGTTGTGCCAAAACGTCAACTCCCAGAATACAATGTGTTGAAGTGAAATATGAAAATCCTGCTTCTGTCTTAGTTGTCTAGTCATATACACCATATTAACATGGGATATTAAGGAAATACACTAATGATAGGAGAACTGCAGCCAACATCTTGTTCATGGTTGGGCTAAATGTCAGTTTTGTGGTAGTGATGGCAGGGGAGCATTAATCAAGTGTGAACTTTGATTAATAAAAACATCACTCCGCATGCAAAGCGAAAAAGGAAATGTGCCATTTTTTTTACAGGCAATGCAGGTAGTGAACAGATGATGCAGTTAGAGAAGGACAAGTGCTTGTTTGCAAATAGGCTTGTAATATGATTATTTATTACAGAACAAAGTGTTAGAATTACATTAAATACTGTAAAATAATGTTTTCTGGATGTGAAAATGGTCGATCATTCTTTCAGCAGGTAATGCTCCTCTCCCTTTTCCAGCTTCATTCAGCATTTGTGACCATATTGTTACAGTCTTTGAAGACACAGACACAAGACTGTTGTTGCCAATTTCTAATCCAGTTAAGAGGAGCCAAAATCAGGGAGGTGGCTATGTTGCTTCACCATGCTGTTTTTCACTCTTGTCATTGGCATTACATACATTTGTGGATGAAGGAAAGAGGGAGTGTGTCGCAGATGCCCTCCCAGGCTGCAGAGTCTGTGGTTTGGATGGCTCTGGCTCCTGCAGCAGAGCTAGAACAATGTGATCCTCCTGCCAATGTGTGTGGGGCACTCTCCAGTCACCTTCCCAAATGTCTACAGCAACTCCAGCACGTAACTCAAGATCTTTAGATCTTGTAGAGTTGTGGCCAGATCAGGCTCTGGGCTAGGGAACAGCCACCTTACATTCCATATCTGTGCACAATACTAGTGGAAAGTGCAGGAAATCAACAACTCTAATTCTGCTTCTCAACAAACAGTGCTTCATTTTCCCATATCCAAGCTCAGATGCTTCTATCACAGAGACCGGTAATAAGCTTTGTGGCCTATTTGTAGCCAAAGAAACATGCAGAAGAATGAGAGGCACACAGAGCTGGGACTAGATTTTTCCATGGATTTCCCCACTGTACACGGTGGGAAGACCACATGAAAACCTTTATTGCAAAAGTTTCTCTGAGGGGTTTGTGTTGTAGCAGTTCCAGAAAAGCTCAGAAAATTAGCTGTACTATATGTACCCCCCTGGGAGATTTTGCTTGTGTGAGGACATTTTTCTTTCATAATTAGACAGTCTGTTCTGCCATGAATTCTTAATGAAACTCATGTCTGTGCTGATGGCCCCATTCAGGACTTATCTGAAGGAATTCAGTGGTGTGTAAAGCCTTAGGTGAATGTCACCTAAAGCCCGTGAGGGATGAGATGAGTTCCTTCATACCCACTGCATTTTTTCACATGTTGTGAGATGGATCCATAGAGCCTGAAAACAAGAATCTGTCATCTGGTTTTATTTTGTTGCTCTTGAGAATGCCAAGTCGATTCAGCAAGGTCATGCATGGTCTAAATATATGCCAGTAATTTTTTTGTTGTTGTGAAAATCAGCTTTAGATTTATGACTATGAACAGTAATCTAGCTTAAGCTCAGTTTTCTAGTTCTGCTTGCTATTTCACAAATAAAAACATTGCTACAAACATCATGCTTTTAGACCAACCTTGAAGTTGGCATGAAAATTTGCATACTGAGAGATCAGTTTCCTAATCTTAGTGCAGCAAATATGTTCTTAACCCCACAGTGTCCTTATATGCAAGTTACAGTTCTTGTACATCCCCTCTGAACTCTGTCATGGTGTTTGTGACATATTTACTGTAGACATGCTAAACAGCTCTCACAAAGCAAGTGGTCTGCATTGTGTTCTCCCCTTTTGCTGCGTTTAGCTAAAGCCTGAAACAGCAATACCATACAAATGTAGTTCCTAGTAGCTGTATTGCAACTGGACATTTTTCAAAGGTCCCTGAAAGCCTTGAGCAAATGTGTAGAGGTTACTGTATAGAAGTTAATGGGTTAGCTCTAAGTTTCAGTAGTATAAATCTGGGATAACATTGGTGACCGTGTCTGAATACGCATATTTGCCTTCAGAACTTGGTTACAGTTCAATGTGCCAATGCCCCAAATACCCAGCAGAAAGATTTTACAGTGAGGTGTGGCAGCTGTTTAACACTGCACAGGAAAGTAGAATTTAGGAGAGTTCTGCATCAGGCTCAGCTGTCAAACCAGTTTTGCAATAGTGAAAATGCATTGATTTGTATGGAATAACATCTTATAAAGTCTAAGGGATTATAATCAGAAAAATTACAGTCAGCTGAAATCAGAAAAGAACTTCTATGCAAACAATTACATTATTATTAGAAACTGCATTTTTCATGCTAGCTGGTTTAACATCAATACTGTTGAGAAAGCATCAGGGACTGTTTCATGATCTCAGTTTTTGGGATGTAGATTTATGTTACTTCCAAAATGTGACATGTCCCCAAATAGAGGGCCCTGTAATTCATTATTAGTTCAATCTAAATCAAGTTCTAATAATTTCTCTAAGCTGAATACATAATTACAGCTGGTAAAATGGTAAAATCTTACCAATTTACTCACAATGAAAAATAAATTAACCTATTGGCTTGATTTAAAATGTATCAAATTGTAAAAAAAAAATCTGTATGGTAATGCTTTAAAGTTACTAAAATACAAGGTCTTGACAGCAGAGCTGGGATGAGTGACTGAGGTTGGTGGCCTGCTGAGGGGATGGGAAGGTCCCTGCTGGGAGCCCACAGCCAGCTGGCCAACCTGCAGCTGGCAGCTCTGTGCCCACCATAGCACAAGCAGCTGCCAGCCTGGCTGAGCCTTTTGGGGACATGGAAGGGAGTGTGAAAGTCCCCCAGGAGGATGCTGGTGTTGTTTGTGTCTTGGGGAAGAAGAGGCAGAGCAGGTTGGATGGGAAGCCTGAGGAAAACCAGCATTGTTGCTTAGCAATAGTCACAGGAAGCACTTTTGTTTGTTTGCTTGTCTTAAACTTTCACATAAGCACCCTGGGTCCCTCTGAAACTTGTTTAGAAATGAATGAAACACAGCTTTAAGTGGCTGATACATAAATCAAACCATTAATGTAACTGTGGAATGATCAGTAGAGACAAACAGTCTCTCTTTACTTTGTTACTAGCCTGGAAAAAGCATTAATTAGCACTAATGAATCACCAGAGCTATGACTGAGCCAGGTTTCCAGCATTGCCAAAACACAAGCATGATTCAATTAATGCTGAAGGTTTTAGTGCATGTGTTTTTATGGAACAGTCTTTTGACACTAGTGTCTTTTTAATAATCCTTTGCGAATCTCTTCCAATATTATTGCGTGCAGACTGAGCTTCCCAATTTACTGTGAACAATAAAGAGTCAGAAATGCATTTGTGACCTCCTTTTGGATGAAATATTCATCTGGGTAATGTAATTATTATGTAAATTACTTAAATTTAATGGTATTTTCAATTTATGCTGGATTTACTGCTGTCAGAGTTGATGACTGACTAGCACTAGAGCTTAGTTATTGGCAGAAAAGTTAATGTGTTATTTAATTTAATTTAAAGATTCTGAGAAACTGCTCCTAGTGTGTAAACAAAATCTTATCAAGCGACCTCCACAACAACTTGTGTTTTCGTTGGTAATCTCTGCAGTTCAGAGACAGGGGCCAAACTGTGCAATTTGAATCAAGATGGGATAATGTGGAATCACTCTGAAGAGTTGTGAGAGATCATATATTATTCTCGCCTAATGTCCTCAGAGCAGGGGTGAAGATAGTGCAGCCTCTGCCCTTGATATGCAAACAGTTCCATCCTCTTCAGGCAATGTCTGAGGTCAAGCCAAGAGGTGGCAGAAATTGCTCTATCTGAGCCATTGAGTGGCACAGTTTCATTGCCATCCTGCATTGACTTATTCCCAAACATTTTCATCTTCAGGGACAAGATGACCTTCTAGAACATGAAATTCTCAAATTTTCAAATCCAAAATGAAGAGATTTGCTGCCTGCAATCCATGAAGTTGAAGGCATATGAAAGACCTCCTAGTTAAAAGTGACTGGGGAAGAAAGTACAATGTAATCCCCAAACTCTATTTTCCTGCTGGGTGTCAGGAGCAGAACTAATGCCTCCCTCTGTAGCAGGGGAGTCACTGCCTTTTTTTCAATAGTCTCTGATTTCAAAAGTGACTCAGAATGCTTTATTTTGGTGGAATAAGCCAGTTCATGATCCTGAACTGTCCATAGTGCTTGGAGTGGAGACACCTCATAGGTTCTATGAGCTTATGCCAAACCAATATATGAACTCTCAATGCTTGTCATCTTTTCCTGCCTCTCACCCTTGTCACATATTCTGGCCCCTCCACCTCTTAGCTGAAACTGCATTGCTGGTGCTTCCTCCAAAGGGAGTCTGGAAGGTCATCCACAGCACTGGATGGGCAAAGGGAGGTGTCTGGTCAGGGGATGGTAGCAGCTCTGGCAACATGGGGGTTTTGCATTTCCCCCAGTTAGTAACCTGAATGTACTGTTGAGGAAAAGATATTTTGCATTTTCTGTGGAAACCCTTGATATGGCTGTTAAGACCATGAACTGATAGCACTGCTAAGAGGACATGGAATTAGAATTCTCTCATGCAGAGGCAGTCTATACCAGAAACATCTATTTGAATCTCTTCATCCTTCATCTGCGTGAATTCTGAAGAGCTGGATAAAGCAGTATAGCTGTAAGCAAAATCAGATTTGCAACATTACACAAACCCAGCAAAGTTTCACCTCCCAGATGGCCATCAACTTTGCCCATTTCCAGTATACACTCTGGCTTTCTGTCATGTACTCATCTTCTCTTCTTTGCTGCCAAGGCTGCCTGCTGAAAGTCTTTTTTTTCTTAGGAAAGGCCCAGCAATCACTCAGTGAGAGTACATGAGGCTGTCAGCTCCTCCTATACCACTAACACTGGGCTTGTTGTAATCTTTTCCACTATAAGCCAAAATTTCTCAGCACTTGCAACCCAGATGTACACATTCATTTTGGTTTGAAACCTAAAACAGAAGGAATTAGGCCACCCAGCTCTGAACTAAGGACAAACTTACCAATCTATGTGTTGTCCCTATGAGAAAAATATAGGTTTCAGTTCCAGCTGGGAACATTTATGACATTTGGTATGTCTGCACATTCTCACTGCAAGGGACAGATTGTCAAATTCTGCTTTTAGTTACACACATGCAGCCCAAGTGAAATCAGTAAGTGATCACATCAGCAGCCTTTCCAGTGAAATCTAAGTCTTTTATAAGCTTCAATAACAGATTTTTTTTTTTCTGTCTACTGTCATATAAATAAAATAGGAAATTAAATTTTAAAAGATAACAAAATATCTTTATAAACACAGTACAAACCAAGAAAATATGAGTCTTAAAACAGGGAACTATACACCTCCCAGCAAAACCTGGTGACGTTGATGTGGTATATTTGTGTCATAGCTTTAGTTGCACTTAAATGCTGAATTTGAGATACATCATGTGAGGCTGAAAGCTTAGAGGATGCCAAACTTGGTAAACAGAATAAGCTTTATTAAAGCAGTGATTTACAGAGTAACTCCAAGTCTAGCTAAAGCTCTGTGTATAGTAATTTCACAGGGCCTACTGTTTTCTCCAAACTCATCCTCTCACTAACCTATAAACTATTTTCCATAGCCTTTGCAGATGGTTACAAGTCAGGATAGTTACCATTTTCCTTTTGGATAATGGCACTGTCTACTAGCACAGGTTTATTTCATTCTGCTGCTGGGAATCAAAGCCCTTCTCTTCAGCTTAGGGGACAACATGTAGACCTATCAGAAGTGATGTTGTTTTCTCCAAAATCCAAATTCGTGTTACATCCTCAGATGCCAGCTAACAGCGCTATAGAAAAATCGTGCTCTTAATAATAGGAAAACGCACACTGCCGCCATCAGATGCACTTCTAGTGCAACTCCTCTTATCTGCAATTCTTGTGGGCTACATTTATAAATCCTCGCCTTTTCCCCAAATTCTCAGTTCATTGTTTTGCACATCAGAGTAGTCCCCCAAGACAATACTTGTGTGGTTGCAGTATGTTAGTAATCAACAATTTGCCCAATTATTTTTAACTCTGGTGCAGTTATTCCTAACCACATCCCAGTTAGAGAATGGTAACAGCATGATGTGATTTTGGAGACTACCCAATTTTTTTAAGACCCTGGTATACAAGACAGAAAAACATTTACTTGAAAATGTGCAGGACTGGCTATAAACAGAGAGGACTTGCCTCAGTAAAAGCAAAGATCATTTTGTGTTTTATCATTGTCTCAGGGCTTTCTGACATATCAACATTATCCATTTTAAGATAAAGTTTGATATCCTTAAAAATTAATGCAATTTCATTTTTCTTAAGAGACAGGCAAGTCACTTCTTTACTGATCTATGCAGTTTTGGTTTTTCCTAGGTATGATATCAAAACTGAACTGTATCATCATTTTTCCAAGACCATCTCTCCTTCATAGTACCCTTCAGAAAAGGTCACCAAGCCAGCGGCCACCTCTGAAAGCTTCTACTCTGTGATTATCTCTGTTTGAAGAACATAACTAAAAAAAAATATAAATAAAAAATAGTAGAAATATTCTTTCATCTTCTATGTTTATTTTTCTTAAAAATGGGCAAGGATATGAAAATCAGAAGGTAGTTAGTTAATGGTGGGTGTTTTGGAAAAAATGAGCAAATATGTCTTAGATTTGTGGGTATTGCTGGCCAACAGGTTACCTGGACTTAATCTTTCTTTGGAGACTTCTCTTTCATACAGTAAAAATTCTGCTAGTAAAAAGACGGTGTGTGGGTAGATCTGAGGTGTTACTTGTTGCATGTAACAGTCAGTATTTCACTTCCAGCAGGAGTGAGGAACACGGCTAGAGAAATGCTCTGCTCTAATTAGGGCTATATCTGTGTATTTATAATAAAAGTGTGCCAAAGATCACATGCAACCAACATCAGTGCTGAATCTTTTGGGTGATGTTATCATGCCTTTTTAAATCCAAATGCAGCAGTCCCTGCTAGTCTAAGAATTTCCCCTTAGGTCCCATGTCTTTGTGTTGTGTTTCCTTGTGGGTTTACCCAGTTTCAGCGAGGCTTTGCAAGCATATGTGAGTGAAACATCCCCATAGCCACGAAAGGGTAAGGCAACAAGATGATGAAGATTTGTGAAAGATACCTTTATCCTCATTTTACATATATACTGCAATAAAGATAAGATGGGGAGCGAAACTCCAGATTCAAGCTCAAAGCAATGGGACCATCTCATCTTCAATCTAAGGGTGTAGTTGGCTTTGCTGAACCCACGTGAAGTGTTTGAAAAGGTAAATTTAGATACAAGAGCTGCTTGAATCAAGGGATAGGTTGTAATCTCTCTCCAACATTAATATAAGACCACACTGTGATCTCAGTTACAACACATGTATGCAATAACTGCACTGATTTCCACGGAGTTACTCTAGGTTTACAAGCGATGTAACAAGCGTCTGAACACAGGCCATGAAATTTGTGTCCTGACTGAACATTTCTAAAAACCTGTGCATAAAATTTATCAAAACTGCATAAAATCTGCAGTGCTATATTGTCACAGAAAACATTTGCTTGCTTGTAAGTGAACTGGTAATACTACCCGTGTTTGTCAGAATTGAAGGACTCTATATTTTCTTCCATATTTAATGATTAATGATTTTATAGTTGTTTATGTTAACTTAAAAGATTTGCAAACAAATCGTTACGTAGGCCTAGGAGATACTGATTTGTCAGTTCTTAAAATCTTCAGTTATCACAGCCATTTTCTTAGTGGAAATTTGTGTTTTAGAGAGACTGTTTAAAATATTGTTCTTCTGGAAAGGAAGTGTCACTCCAGGAAAAGCAGTATGCTGACAAACCTTTCTACCATGGCTTTTAGGTTATTATTGGGACTAAACATTTCAAAAGATGACTTTCTGTGTGCCCATGTACTATGTGACTCACAGAAACAGCATCTGGAAGACAACACCTTTCATGAGCCTATGTATAATATGCAAAGACATATTAAAATCTCTCGCATTTCATAACTCAATTAAATTCTAGAAAGACTGAAGTTATGTTCATATTATGATAAGCACAAATTATGACAAAATGGCTAAAACCAGCGTTCACCATTTTTTCATGTCCTGTTGATGCTTGTCAAAGCACTGTAACTGTGTGTCACAGTCAGACCTACTGAACAGCATACTTTGTGAGTTTCAAAACTAGGAAAAATGCACCGTAAAATTTCTACATATGCTAACTGACTGTAAATGCAATTGAATATGTGGGATTTCCTCCAGCTTTGTTCTTTGGTGGATTGCTATTAGCTTACATTTGAAATCTCTGTTGGCCACACATTTCACATTGTTCTTCCAAATGTAATCATTTCTTTCTTTTATCTGATCTCCGACAGTCTCTCTGTTTTCATCAATAGTTGACAGCAATTCCCAAAGATACAATATAGTCCACTCTAATATCCTCGTGCATTCTCTCTTCTCCCTTTGAAATCCAATACCTAAGCAGTGAAATAATTTATTGTGCCTTATTTAGTGTTTTATTTTTTGCATGTGTTTTGATACTGTCCCTTTGAAATGAAAGTTATTTGGAAATTTAAACCAACTGTTCTCAGAAAATAGTTATGAAATATCATTCAGTCTCCCCCCTTTTCAAAGATGCAGTGTTTATCTTGTTTTCATGCATTGCTTTTTTTTGTTTATCTTGTTTTTTCATGCATTGTTTCTTTTCATATACTACACCCATAAACCATAATTTTATCAGCATGAATAAAACCCAGTTTACACCAGCCCCCTGAAATAAAAGTATTAGAAAAATCTATCTTGCATAGACCACTGCTGTCCAGAAATCAGTGGACCTTTGAGGCTGAAGTACCAAGCACAGTATTGAAATTGGTTTATGTGCATTTCCCAGCAACAAGAAAACACAACATATGTAAAAAAGAGAAATTAGTTTTCTAAGTAAACATAAATAACATAATTGCTCCCAAATGCACAAATGTAACAGTGAAGATAACTCTTCAAACAGCCTATACATAAGCAGTGTTTTTTTCTTGTCTGTCTGAAAGACAGGCATTAATTAAATGCGAGTTAATAGGTTCAGGACAAGGGTAAAATGTTGAAAACACTTGATTAAAAGATAGAATAAGTCATTTAGAAATGTATTGATATTTTTGATCTTAGAATAAAACACAGGATTCTGGATCATATTCTGTTGTAATGAAGAAGCACTTACATTTACAATAATGCAAGTTGTAAATGTATTGTGTTTTAATTCCTAATAAAAGGCTTATAAATTTACATAATTGGAGATAATGGTAGATTGTGTCTCCTATTACACTGTAGCGAGAAAATGAGCAAAATTATTACCTAGATGCTATAATTGATGCTACAATAATTAAAAAATGCACTTCTCAATTGTGAGGGAAGACCAAGAATGAAATACTACTCCACCTAAATTCAAATTAATGTTAATATACTACCCAGCACACAAAATAATCCCAAGTACTTTGTTGTAGTCCAGCAATACAGAAACTAACCCCAGCAGGGCTGAGTACCTTAACTTTTTGCCCAAGGTAAAACAGATACAGGTCTTGGAAATTACCATTAATAATTGTTTACAAAGTAAATTTTCAAAGAGGAATGTAATTCTAATTTAAAGCTAAATATGTTTAGACATGAATTTTAACAGATGTCTGTTTTGAAAAAAGAAACAAAAGAAAGCCTTTCAATAGGGTCCAAGACATCTCTTGATGAAAAAGTTGACTGTGTTTGGTATTAAAACTCAAGCAGGTAGAAGCGTTCGACTTTTAACCAGATTACATCCTTTTTATCTAGATAAGATGTTGCAACTGACTTCAAACACTTTTTAAATTTGTATTTCATTGGCGTCCTGAAGTCTTGTTCCTTTCAAAATAGCAGAATTTCCTCTCAAACGGCAGGCCAGTTCCTGCCTACTCAGTTATATTGTTATATTGTTCCTGCCTTAATCTTTGTCCTTCCCTTAAGGAAAGAGCTTCACCCGTAGACAAAAAATAAAAATTGCCTTTAATTTTCAAGAAAACCTTGAGGTAAGGGTGAAAAATACCTTGCTGCATTGCAAAATTGATAAATTGTGGTTTATTTTTTTCCAATTTTGTAGATTTTTTTTTCACAGAGCTTGGATGCTGAGTGGTTCCTTTGGTCATAGGCATCTGAATGCATGACTGTTCTGCAGTTGTGGGAGTGCTGGCTGCTTGAGATAGGATGATTTTGATTTTCTACAAAGAAACTTCTATTTTCCAGGTAATGTATTCAAGCTTCTTACTGTCTGTATGTATAGTTCTTCCCCATGTGCCTCCTCACCAAACTTGACTATCTATAAGTGCTCTATACTGAAGCAGGTTAACCCGCTTCATCTGCCCACATGTGGTGTAGTTTCTACGCTGTCCCTTTGGGGCCTACTGATCAACAGAGCTGGAATCAGATGAAAAGAGTTCTTCCTGGAAAGGAAAAAACTACTGCATGTGCAGTTCTGCACATTTAAGGAGAAATGGGATGTTGTCCATAGAGCTACCTGTCACTCCTTTGAGCTGCAAGGGGTACCAGGAGCCTGAGCTGTGGCATACTCTGTGTATTTTCTTTCCATGAATACTGAATATTCCTATGGCATTTCTTAAGCTGCATGAGTACTGACTCAGTGTTTGTCTGGGCTTGCTACAAAGAAGTAGCTTCTTTTGCCATGGCTCCTGCCAGACAGAGATTATTAAATACTCTTGAACCAGTATTTCCTATTCAGGTTCCGGTGCAGCTCCCCCGAAGCAGGGAGAAGGTTTTGGTTCTAGGTGTTCAAGGATTTTCACAAAGTTTTAACTTCTGTAATAATTCCTGTTCAGGAGTCAGCTGGTTCAACCAAGAGCTGTGAAAAAAAATTACTTAAGAACTGAACGGTCAATTCATATGTCCAAGTACCGTTGAATTTTACTAAAATTCCTAGTATTAGGGCAAAAGGAAGCAAACAGTTGTGTGCAAAATTTACAACTGGATATAGTCCAGGAGGTATCTGCCTTCCCTCCATTCACACCACAGTATCTGGGGAAAAGAGAAGGGATGAGAGGGGTTAGTTTATTTATACTCTACATTCTTTCCACTCTTTTTTGATTTCCTTTTTCTTGTGTTCTTTTTTTACCTAGCGAACACTGTATTGGTCCTGTTAGACATTTCAGAGTCTGGGGCAGTCCCTGTTTGCTTGTTTAAATCAACATTTGTGAAAGTTACTGTTTGGGATTTGGGTTTAGGGTTGCACAGAAGCGTTCAGAATTTTGCAAGGAAGCAAGGGAATATGTGAAATTCCTAAATTGATGAGTCTCAAGATATAAATTAACAAAGTTTGGGACTGAATGCATGGGATCAGGGTTAATGGGAAAGAAAGTGCTAAGTGGGAGACGTAGTGAATGCTTGACTGACACTGCTGGCAGAATCAATGGTACTCATCGTGAAAAGAGACAAGTAGAAAGTCTTCTAAGAAGCATGTGTTGCAATGTTTATTCATTTGTGTTTGCTGGATTATTCAGAATGAAGAAATGTAGAACCAATTGAAAAGGAAAGAATAAACAACCAAATCTGAAAGCACATTTTGAGCACCTTGAAGTAAATTCTCATTTGAGGTCTGAGTTTGTTCGTCCTGTCTGTATCTGAATGGATTTGCCCATCCTTAATTTGCATCACATGTTACTGAGTGTGTACAGTGGAAATTCTGATCTGAATTACATATTGCATAACTTGATAGCCATAAACAAAGTCTGAAAAAAAAAGTAGAAGCTTAAAAAAAGTTGTTTTCATTGAATCTGGATTTTAATATTGACTATTCTTCTGCTAACCACTTGCCCAGGTAGGAAGGATATTATCATTAGTGGGCAGGCCAGCAACCAAACTCCTCCCTCTGCTATCACATCATACACCATAGATCCAAACTGCCAGATGGCTGTAGGGAAGACCAAGTCATCACACTCACTCACTGCAAAGGATGCGAAGAAGGAAGCAAGCTGAGTCAGGAATCTCGCTGTGGGAGATGGAATCAGCCAAACAATTAGTCCAGTTATGTAGTAGTTTCCCAGAAAGAAATTAATGGTCTTGTCATGCCATCCTGGAATCTCCACTTCCTACAAAGAGCCAGGGAGCCCTTTCAATAACCATAACCATCACACAACCTACATACTGTGCAAACAAACCTCCCAACACAACTACAAGCAGAGTCAGTTCTTATAGAGATGGCTTCTTGCCCCACCTCCAAGTTAATGGGGAAGGCAGGGGCACCTTATGGTGATCTCCTAATCAGTTCCCACCCAAGGCTGGCCAGACCATGGGTTAAAACCAGTCAAGAGGGTCTCTCTTGCCTGGTTGTGAACATCATCCACATGCCAATGCTCATTCAGGGCTGGGGGGTTTAACCCCAGAACTTCAACTATTCAAGAAATTACCATTAGCATGGCATAGTTTGGTTTGGTGTTTGAGATGTTCAGTTAGTGATGTGTTTCCTCCTGGAATGGAAGGCTTCTATAGCACTATATAAATTTGTGATCTTGAACTTATATTTTGGCATCTTTTTAATGAATTCACCACCCAGCAAGTTTCAAAGGTCACAATAAGATCAAAAGCTTCAAAACCATGTTCTTTTGTTATTTTTTAAGCTCATTCTCTGACACTAAACTATTTATGACATCTTTTTGGAAGTGTTGCATATCTCTATAAAAGTATTGTGTGTTCTGTTTTTTTTTTTTTTTTCAAATTCAATTCCAAAAGATAGGACTGTATGTGAGGAGATACAAACACACAAAAAAAAAGCTGCTCCAAAGATAGTCAAACAGTTTCTTTGAGCATAGTGACGGCGTTAGGCAATAAAGCACTGGGTATGCACTTTCTATTTTGTTTAAATAAAAGAGAAATAAAGAAACACAAAGTATTCTGTCATTCAGTAAGTTCTGCTTTGTGTGTGCTTGTCTATGTGTATATTAATTTGAAGGACTATAATCCTTCACTTGCCTGGGTTAATGGCACCTAGTATGGAGTAGGTTCAGTTTCACACTACATTGAGAACAAATTGTCACATGGGGTTTTGTTGTGCTGTAAGGTGAAGCTCCTTCATTTTCTTGTGGATGCTCAAAGAATGCCAAGACAAACTCATGTCCTCAAGTCCTTCTAGACTCAAGTCCTTCTAGATCTTAGTAAATGCAAGATTTTGGTTCTTTGATTTTTCCTCCCTCTGTTCTACAGTAAATAGAATCATAGCTATTTCAAGCTCTATGGAGACCTGACAAATGTTTAAAATACATAAGTAGGGAGGTGAATTTTTTAATATAGGTGAGAAGTAAAAATAATAGAGAAACTTATAAACTGCCCCATGTATATCAAGGAAAGTAGAGATAAAAAGGGGAATATGGGCATTTGCAGAAAACTTGGGAAAAAAACACAGGAGAAAAATGTGTCTTACAGAGTTTTTCATTCAGCATTAGTTACTTACAAAGAACTGTTTCTCTGCCAAACCAGTTTACATATGTTTCCCAGACCTTATAAAAGGCACACGCTTAGCCTCCATCAGTTTCTCAGGAAATAAAGCATTCAAGGTCTGCTTCTAGAGATTATCAGAGCTCTCTAACTGAGGTGTTGAAGATAAATGTGTTCAAGTCAACTGCAAACACCTCAGAAGACTTTATGTGGTTCAGCACAAACCCATAGCCCAGATAGCTGGCATAAATTGACATAACTCCACTGACTTTGTGGACATCAGTGGGCTACTGTTGATTAACAGCAAATGGGCATTTGACCTCTTGCTGCCTGTTGAGCAGACTTGTTAGACATAATCTTTGACAAAAGCTAACAATTGACACCATGATCTAAGTACTTAGGGAAATGATGGAATAAAAGCATCCAGTTGTGTTAAATGTCTCAGTGCTCCTTGTGAAGGCAAGTCAAATATTGTGCCAGTCTTTCTTCTAGCCACAGCAAAACATGAGACAGCAAATCAAAACAAAATCAAATCCATAGCCAGGTCTGCTCCAGCACTATCTTTACTTATGTGACCTCATGAATAAATGGACAAAAGCATGTATTCACTGTTCCTTGAAACATGATGTGTTTCCTTTAAACGGATTGAAAAATTAAACTTTTAATGTATCTGTCTAACATATAAAGTGGAGCTTCCTGACCTGTCCGTTGCAAAGTACCTGTCTTGAACACATCATCCATCACGCGAGCAAACTGACTCTGGTTGCTGAGCAGTTTGGATAACTGACTTAAACATCTTGTGGAGAGAAATCTTGGCTTTTTATCCACAACAGGAACAGACATTACTATAAAACATCGTAGGGACAAAATTTTAGTCGTGTAGTCATATAGGTCACCCGCCCTGGAACTGTGTGACCTGAGGACCTGAGTAACTCTGCCTGGCTACACAGTACACAACATCTGAATCCAAGCAAGCTTGTTGATTCTGCATCCTTTTGTCCTCTGTGGTGTGGACAAACCTTTTGGACGTGTAAGAGTTTTCTCCACAGCTGCCAGCTTAATGTGTGTTAGATATACACTTCAGCTTCATACCCCAATGAAGAGCTTAAAAATCACAAGAGAGGGATTGATAGCTGACTGCCCAGCTCTCCAAAATCTTGCCAGGAGCAGCACAGCAGAAGTCTGGTCCTAACTATAGCAGGCTGTGGTGATGTGGGAGCATATCAGTATCAAACAGGGTTGGGTTCTGGGAAAGGAAAGCAAAAAGAAAAGTGGTAAATGTCTGAACTGCAAGGCTCCTCAACATCTTGCTCAGCTTTTCCCCTGCCTGCTCAGGGCTATAACAATGCCTCAGGAAACCAAGAATTGGTCTGACTTTTTTTAAAGGAAATAGCAAAGGACATTTTAGAGATATATAACCTTTCCTAGCTGCTCACAGAGGAAATGATTCCTAAGAATCCCTTATCTTAAAATGAAATAGGTGACGATGGGAGAGAAACAGAACAGCTGTTTAGAAGCTGTCTTGAAAGAAAACAGAAAGGATTGTATTCTTCGATGCTGTCCTGCTGCTTTAAAAAAACTTTTATAGGCAATTAAAAAGTGAAGTAATGATAATAGCCTGACAAAATCCTTCCTTATCTTTGCTCCCTGACTTTACCTATCATTGCAGGAAGACCATTTCACAGCTTGACCATATCTTTGGTTGCAGTGTATGAATCACTATTCTCCAAAGAGGCATTATTTACTTAAAAATGATTAAAAGGGATAAGAAGGGTCAGGGTGTTCCACTTTGTGCTGTTAGATGAACTAACTTGATGATAGGCATAATGCAGTGGGTCTGAGAGAGCTGCATTATGTGCCAAAATGATTCCATGCATTATCAGATCTTACCTACCCTTGTTTAAACTAAACAAAATTGTCAGCTACTCAGTTACATTTCCCATATGGTGCAGTATCTTCTCAGCAGCAACTTGAATCAGTCTTTGTGAAGTAGTATTTTGGGTTATTTTCCTGCAATTCACATTTCTCTCAACAGTGAATGTTCAGAGCAATAATAAAAAAATGTAAGGAGACTGTATGCTTTAATTAGTCTGCTCTTGTAGCTATTGTTATTATTAATGTGAGATCCACGTGATATCCAGTGGAAAAACAAAAACAAAAACAAAAACAAAACAAAACAAAACCAAAAAAAAAAAAAACCACAACAAACTCTGAAAGACCATTTCATTTTAAGAAGGCAAACAAATCACATCCTTTCAATTGGAAAGAAGAAAATGGATGGACCCGATTCTCCACTCATCCATGTAATTTTTCTAACAGTGTAATGTAGCTGATATTAGTAGAACTTCCCCTAATTCACACCAGGATGAAGAACAGAACAGGGGAACAGACACAGGGTGTGTATTTATGCAAGTCTTTCAACATCAATTCTGAGCTGGAAGAGTGATCAGAATTTGGAAGCCAACTCTGGAAACCTTTCTAAGGACACTCAGTGTGAATGCATTCGCTCAGCCCATGTAGGGTGGCTATTTGCTGGAAGAAAGGCAGAGTAAAAAGAAATAGAAGAAAGGTGAAAGAAAGTTTATATCTGGAAGGGATGGGATGTGAAACACATGTCACAGGATGACACAGTGAGATGATAGACTAGATGAACAACGAAAGAAGGAACATAGGAAATAGTGAGTTGGGGGCCCATGTTTTTGGTTGGCGTGAGCTTACCCTTTATTCTCTTCCTTCCAGCCTCCTTCCCAAACTCTGCAGGACAATATCCTGATTTCGGTACAACTCCTCAAAAACCTGGAAGCATCACTGGAAAACCAGATCATTTTATCCATTCACATGGGAACTGGCTGAAATAAAATGTACAGCAAGCCATTCTCCAATGACTTGTGATGTGAGAACAGGGAGTATGGGGAATGGGCAATAGTGATGGATTCATTCCTTGGCAGATCTTCTTGGCCATTTCCTTTCACACTCTACAACCCTGGGGAATTTGACAGCTCAGCTACTCCAAGCCTCTGGAAGTTTTGTTGGAGCAGAAAAAGTTACGCCAATTTCTGTTCTTTGCTACATCAACAACTCTATGTGTTTTAATCTATAGCTAATTTTGATCCAGACAGCCTTCTTTTAAGTTACCTTCTCAAAATGCTTTTATTCTTCTCAGGGATTTTAAAGATGTTGCATGCTAATTCCATAGTGATTCCCATTCACAAACATATTTTAATACATTTCTCCTCTCTATCCATATTTTAATATGAGAACCCATTCAGCGTTTCTGCAGGTTCCTCCCAACCTCTGCCAGGTCACCAAGGAAATCCTTCTCATTTGGTTTGGTCACCCACAGTGTGTGAACTCCACCTCAGAAGCATCTCTACAGCCCATTTCCCTGTCTGTCCAAGGGACAGGGACTTAATTTCCTGACCCCACACAGGTAACCGTTTTATCAGTTAGACCAGAAATGTTAATGCTTTTTGAATAGATCATTTCCTTTAACTGGAAAGAGATTCTCTTGCGCAATTAAGAGTACAGGAAACAGTTTTGCGTTGATATGGTTAGTTATTATTTCCCATTAGTGAGCAGCATATCCTGTGATAACTTTCATAATTGGTAGGTCAAGTGTAAATTTCATCAGAATGCACGTCACAGGCTTCAGTTTTGGATGGAAATGCTAAGTGCAAAAATAGTTTGTAGTCACATGTCCTTGTCTCCAGCACACCTTTGGCACTGTGTTTTCCTGTGCCTTAAGTATAAAGTAATAGCAGAAATGCATTTATCTTGTGTTTCTGTTAGAGTTCTCCTAAGCTGGGATATACAGTAATGGAAATAGTCCTGTGCCACTGTGCTTTGCCAGAGTCATAGCCACAAGGAAAGAGGCCAGGGCACATAATCCTTCCGTCAAACACAAGACTAATTACCCTCCACATTATGCTAATATGGGATTGTACTTAAATTTCTACACCAATTAAATCTTTAGGTCAAGTGAGGACAGGTTTCATGGCAAAGTAGAGCTAGACATCTGGACTCCCTGCATTGGAGCACTATGTACTTGTGAGTTACCCATTTCTTTGGGAGGGAGAAATGGCTACAAAAAAAGCAGAGAAGAGGTGCAGGGACATGATAATGTGGTAGGGGAAAATACAGGAAGAAACTGAGGTATTGGTTTTGTTTAAAAGTGATAAAAGAGAAGCGAATAGGTTATTTTCCTGGAATTTTCAGGCACTTCTTTTTATTTTGGAAAGTCGTAATTAAAGTTGCACACATCAAATGTTTGTGGTCAATGAATTCAGCATTCTATCTTCAGAGCAAATCTCTGCATTCCTCTACTATACAAGGAGGATGGAATACAGTTTCTTGGAAACACTTTAAAAGATAATGTTATTTTCTCAATATTTTCTGATGAAAAGCCTCCATTTTTTTTATCTCCCTCTGCTCCAGCTCAGTTTTGTGGAGGGGCACTCCCCACCTTTGGATTTATTTCACTTTGGGATTAGAGATGAGTCTGTTTTGGTGGTTCATGCAAGCTTAAAGCAGCCTGTGTTATGTTGAACTCTTTGTGGGCTGTGCTCTGGGGCTGATAGGTGAATTGACCACATCCTTCTCCTGCATGCACACACATTCACTTAACACTTTTTATAGACCTCTTCTTCCAGCCGTTCTTCATTTCTGTTAATTTTCTCTGAACTCTTTGAACACAGTAATGTCAAGAGCTGACTGTAGCATTCTAGGTATTATGCCATTATTGGTACTTTGCCATTTAAAGAAAGAAAGTTTCCTTTTTTTTGGCCTGTGACATGAATTGTCTGTAAATGCATCCCATATTTGCATGAGGCCTTTTGCCATTTTAGCAGATGGAAATTTCATATCTAATTTAATGTCCATTAGGTCTCTTTCAGTACAATTGCTTTCCAAGTATCTCCCTCATATGAAAGTAGGATTAACCCCTCTCCCAGACACACAACTGTATAATTATCCAGCCTTTCCCCCGCTTAAAGACCCTCAAACAAAACCTGGAATTAAATATGTGAAATCCAAAGGTGCACATTTAATGCTGCGTGCTCCTGATGCTTGTTTTGGATCCATGGATGGCTTGTGAGAGCAGGCTGTGATGAGATCGACAATGGATAAACAGGAGGTCTGCTGCAATCAGTGATCTCCTACTGACAAAAAGCTGAGGAAGAATTGTGGTAGGACTGACACATTTCTTGGGATGAGGAGCAACAGGGACACCATTTTGCTTCTCACAGGGGCTAACAGCAATGAAAAAAAAAGCTCCTCCAGGCTTTACTGGTCTGGCCAAGGTGGAAGCAGATTATTTCCACTTCCTTGCATAGCACAATTACTCCATTAAATTAATAATATGACCCTTCATGCCACAGGTGACAGAGGAGGCCTTTGAAACTTGACTGAACAAATTATTTCAGCATGCAGTGAACTCTCAGCACACGTGGACTCCTCTCTCCATCAGTCAAATTGTTAGTTAGCCTCTGCTTAAATATCCTGCTGAAGTATGGAGTCTGTCAGCAGGAGCTTGCTGGAGATTGATTTGGTTCGTGCAGATGCATTTTTGATTCCCTCTTGCCTGCCCCTTCATTAAGCTGTTGTTTCTCAGAGGGTGCAGACCTTCCCAGGAGTGCATGGGTTGACTCACCTTGCTGCCTGCCCAGGACGCAGTGGGAGGTGGGCAATGTGTTCACCACGCTCAGGTTTTGAACATGGAATAGGAGAGGAAGTGTATTTTGTACCAATGAGAATGAACAAGGAAGGGTAAGAAATTCACATTAGTCAGGCATGGGAGGGTTGAACAATCCTATTTGAATAAGTCTCTGTAAGCCACACTCAGACAAGACAGATATTTACAGAGGCAGAAGGACCCCATGGAGGTTGAATAGGCCACATTGAATACTGGGAGGTTGTTTAAATTGCCACTTTCCAAGAAAATCATACATTCTGGTACCATGGTATTACCAAAACATATATTTTCTTTAGGACTCAGTCCTGAAAGATCTGAACAAGCAGCACAAGCTGACATCCCACCTTAGTGGGGCCTGATCACAAACCTGTGTGAAAAGAGACCCTAAGTACCCTAGAGGGTCTGGCACTGGAGGAGAAAGCCACAACAGCACAGGTACTGCGTGGGATGGCTACGGGGGTGCACCCTGTGCACTCCCAGTCCAGCGTCCTGGAGCTCTGCAGCTTGCACAGGGAACCATTAATAATTCACCTCGGAGGCTCCCCCCACCCTAGTTTTTACAAGGTATGTGAAAAATAAGATTCATTTAAAGACGCCTAAACACATTTCTGGGGTGCAAGATGTGCAGGATAGAATTTTGACCCTGGAGTTTAAACACATAATTGTTATATTAAATAATTGTCTTTGAGCTTATCCTTCTAATTTATCCTTAGGAAAAGTGTTGGTTTGCCATTGCTAGGGCATACATGCTGGAAGAACTCACAGTTTAACAGAAGGACAGGGGGTCTGATGAGTGATGAGGTTTACTTGCACATTTCTAATCCAGCCTGGATATAAATTTCTCCAGCATCCAGGGACTGTTTGTTTAGATCCAGATTTTTTTTTTTTAAATGACTTTTTTTTTTTTGAAATGTAACACTGTGCAAATAAAAGTAAAGCCATACTTGAATGTCAAGAAATGCATGGAGAACATCAGTAATATAGGGAATATATACTCAGGGAATAAGCTTCAGCAGGAATGCTAATTTAGTTATAGTTTTTAAAGCTGACTGCAAACAGCTGGGTAGCATTATCCAAATTAGGGAAACAAGAAAGGTGGAGCAAAATCTAGGGGACGAAGGTATGACAGTGCCAAATGTATGGAAAAGATTTGGAATATGTGAAATGTACTGCTGTTGGACCCACACTATGTAATAGTGGTGTGGTGCGCAGTTATCTCTGGGACTTCCCAGCACACTAAAAGATTTGTAGAGCAATGTCTGTGGCTTGTGGCAGGCCACTCTCTTGATAACATGGCTGGGAAACAGAAAAACAAGTTAAAATAGCATGTGCTATGTTCTTTATAGAGGCTTTGGTCTTACTATAGAGGAGATCCTGATAGTCCTTTATTCTCTTTTCACACACATGCTGCAGCTACTTAAAAAGTCTGTAAGTTTAAAGCTGGGAGATTAGGTTTAAACTACATCTGCTCCAACTGCAGGATGCTTACTTCGCACTTTATATTTTCCAAAAGCTGTGCAAACGTTAACTAATTAGACTGAATCCCAGCAACTCTGTTCTCACGGTGGTTGGAGCTTTTATCTGCTTTATATGGATAGATGGAGGCAACAAGAGCTCCAGGAGCAGACTGCAAAACATGTCCTCACATAAGGAGACCCATGTTCAGGCTGTTTCCATAGTTCCATGGGCAAGTACAAGTTCTGTGGACTGCAATGTTAAGCAGAAATGCTTTGTAAGAAGCTGGTTACTAGTGTAAGTAAGATGTTCAAAATATGGCCCTTTGTGGCTTGCCCAGGACCACACAGTGAGTTAGAAGCAGAGCTGGGATTTCACTTCCTTTAACTCTGATTTTCTCACAGTTGTGGTTTCATAGCAAACTTCTTTCGTTGCTTTCATATTTTTTTTTCTATTGCTCAGTGTCTCTATACCTTATGACAGAATTTTTTTTCAACCTTCTTATTAGAGGCAGGCCTGAGGTGGAACAGAAGGTGTGTTTCTTCTTGACTTTCTGGGGACACTAAGGTGTGTGCAGATTCTCACCAGCTGTCCATTCATCTAGTTCTGGTGGAAACAGAGAGCAGTTGATGCAACAGCCCATGAGAGATGATTGAAGCACTTCTTTCTAGAGTTGAACAACCAATTAGTAGCAATTTATCTATTGGCATCGACGCTTTTTTGTTCACATGTGTACTTTTATCATACTTCTATTTTCTTTGCAAAGTCAACATTTTTGATGCATTTGATAAACAACCCCTTAGGGGAAAACTCATTTTGCACAGAGTTTGTTAGATGTTTTTAGAGGTGTTCCCCAATTAATTGGCTCATACAGCTCACCGAGAATGTTGGTATTTCTACACATGCAAAATAACACAAAGTGCTGCTGAACTGTATTAAGTATTACCACTCCCAGGCCATTCCTGACTGCTCGTCCCATTACTGTCCTGCCAGATCTGCAAGGTTAAATGACTAACCAGGAATTTTTTTAGTCTTTGGCCTAGTCCTATGCATTTCAGTTTAAAAAAATAATGCCAAACTGTAATAAGTTTCATGTTATTCTTTAAACCATAACCATTTCATAGAGCTGAACTAGAGAGCAAAGGGAGGCAGAGCTGAACTCTGAACTGGCAAGGCTTGGAGCTTGGGAGAGTTTCCTTCAGCTGCAGCAGTGGTAGGGAGCAAGGCTGGGGAGGAGGCTGGGGATGGCACTTGCTGTAGCTGGGTCAACAGTAGCAGTCTAGGTGGGCCAAATGTGCCTGAATTGTATCGCTAAGTGTAAAATTCATATTAAAGTTTGGTTTGGAATTTGCTTTTGGAGAACAGTTGAAAACTCAGTCTCTAAAATTAGCTTTTAGCAAGTATTCCTGTTTATAAAGTTCATTCACTAGCATGTTTATGGAAAGTGAGCCCAGAAGGGAAGGAATGCAGTAAAAGTACATTCATTTGAAAATTCAAATAAAAATATTTGCTTTGAATCAGAGGCCTTTTTTTTTTTTTTTTTTTTTAAATTGAGGTTTCCAGAAAGATCTGTGCTCTTTGTCCAGTTTGTTAGTACTTTTGTTGTCCTGCAAAATAGAGTCACTGTACTGAACTTTCCTCTTCTCATTACTGCACAGTATGTGTGAGTGAAGACTTATGCCTGTTGTGCTGGTCTTGTTTGTCAGCATGAGAAATCATTGTTATTTAAAAAAACCACCACCACCACAACAAAAAAGATAATTCCCCCCACCCCCAAAGCCAGCCTCTGTTTTGGGAAGTTATGTGACAGAAGGAGCTGGGAGCTGTTACTGTTGCACTGACAGTATTGATAACACCAAATGTAAAAAAAAAAAATAAATTAGTCAACAGTCTTCACAAGACTGGCTTAAAATAATGAAGTTTCTAAACAAATACTTTTATTTGCCTTCTGGATTTTGAGAAGGGCTCAGTAAATAGTAATCAGTTTACAGGATTGATTTTTTATTTTCCTTTACAGTTTCTCTCCTCTGCTGCTGGCCACTTGTTCCTGCATCCTGCCCCTTGGGTGGAGTTCAGCCACATAGCTGTTTCCCATTTGGTACAAAGTAGGAAGGAATAAAAGGATGTGGAAAGTAAATGGCTTGCGGAAGAGTTAGGTTTACTACTTGAAACAATAAGAACAGGAAGCAATAATAAACAATAAGCTCAGTAGGCAGATCAGCAGAGTAATGGAAGTGAAAACTGTTGGGTTTGCTTCCTTGGTTCCTTACACATCCGCTAATGCTAGTCAGATACCAAATCCTTGAGCACTCACTTCAGGTGTGTATGCTATTCTATGGTGCTATAATGTTGATGATAATGGTACCTTGAATAACTGGGAGTCCTGAGGCACAACATCACTGTTGTGTGAGATCCTCTCACTTTTACTTCCTTGTCAAGTGATCTCAGCTCAGACAGAATGGCACAGTGTGGTAAATGAACCCAAAACTGCCTGGAGATCACCTCCCTTAGAGAAAATGCATTTCTGCTGCCCTAATATTCACTTTTTGGATTGAAAAGGCATTTTGATCACATCATATGTTAAGTGCTGCAAAACTGCAAATGCAAAGTCATTCCTCTGACTTTAGTGCATCAGCTCAGCACGAAGCCAGACCTTGTGGACTAAGAGTTAACCTTCTTGTCTCCATTAATTACTTCTATTTGGTTACTTCCATTTAAATACACAAAATCTATCTACCTTATCTCTACTAGTTATAAAAGGAGACCGATGAAATCCTTTCACAAATGATATTAGAAACAAATGTTTTCCACCAGCTTTGATCATTTTATATTGGCAAGCTCTTTGTTTTCATCTTTCAAGCAAGTAAGATCACTGTGTAAAGAGATGGACATGAATTGGAGCTGTTGATCTGAACACATAGACTTTTGGAGAACTTTGGATCCAGAAATTAATGTCTAAGGAAAAATAAATACACCAGGAGACAAGGACATCATTTGATTCGAGCCTGTTTTGAACTCTGCAGAGATTGAGATGTGAAGGTCACCTGGTTCCTTTTTGAATGTTTTTATGAAATTAATTTACTGGATTTGGTTTACTTCTGCTAGATGGGCAGACCTGCAAACTACCTGAAATATAGCACAGGAAAAAGGGGCTAGCAGGGTCCTTGCCATCTCCAGAGTAATCTTTTGCAAACACTGCAATCATGACATTACAATTTTTTAAAAGTCAATCAAATACTTTCCCACATTCATATGTCTTTAGCTGTGTGTGGTAGGAAAAGGATCCAAAGAGTTTTCTCTCACGTTTTTGCTTTCATGGCAATGAACTGAACTGTTCCCCAGAGCTTTTACTTTAGGGTTTCATGGTACTGAAAATATAGTGGGCTTTAATTAGGTCTTGACTTGTCTTGTGTTGTAAAATATTCAACAGTTACTGTTCAAATATGTACATATTTGTACATATTTAAAATTCTCCTTGTTTAATGCAGGAGCTGGTGAAAAAAAAACAATTTCTGCTAGAAATAGTTTTAAATGCTGAATCTTCTTCGGTGAGTTCCTTGTTCATCTATTAGTTTACCTTTGGAGATGAACATACTTCAGAAGATGTCTGATCTCTGGATTGTTCATTGTTTACATACTTTCTTTAAAACCCCCCACTGTTCTCACATGGCTATCAAGAAGGATAAAAACCATTTGCTTATAAGTTCCTCTCCCTTCTCTTATCCAAAACAGAAGAACATATAAGTGGGTATTTTTCTTAGCAACTATGAATTGTGTATTTTAGTTTTTTTACCATTTTATACTATATATAATTGTTTATACTGTGGTTTTTTTTGTAGTAATACACTTAAAATGTCTTACAAAATCTGCTTTGCATCATGCAACCTATTTTGTACACTGGGAAACTGAGACCAAAGAGAGTTCATTTCTAGCAGAGGCAAGACCTCTGGACTACAAATTTGGTGGCCTCCAACGGGACAAAACCAGCTCCTTGTTTATGTACTTTCTGTAATTTGGTACCAGCCCACAATCATATTGTTGCAGATTTATGGCCACCAGTGACTCCTACTTTTAGGACACTCTGAGTCCTCGGCATCTCACAAGGGCAACAAAAGACTTTATTGCTTCTGTTTATCACAACTGATAGCTTATCATTATCAGCCCTCTGATAACGGCAGTACAGAATTTTGGACTTTCAGACTCTTGTCTGTCTTGATTATATCGAGCAGATAACTGTAAGGGGTATGTCCTTCACTGATACAGATGGAGTGTCTTCATGGATAAGACGTGTCAGCGACTTAGGTTCCCCTACTGTGCCTTCCTTTAGAGCAGTCTTCAAAAAACATGTGTGCAATAATACCATATGATTCACAGTCTAATGGCATACATGCCTTGATTACCTCACTAAAAAAAAAATAAATAAAAAAAAAAAAAAAACACCCTTGTGATTTCTCATTGGTTGTATCAGAAAGGTTTTCTTCAGCTGGATAACTTTTGGGTTCCATCCTTTGATTTCAGCTTCAAATTTCAAGTCCAAATGAACCCCAAATAAGAAAAGCCTCTCAGTCCCACCTGGTTTCAATACAAAATCATGTTTTGTGTTCGTTTCAAAATAGGCCCAGGTTGGTTCAAAAGATTCATGAACCCTGGCAAACTTTTCAATGAGCATGATTTAAGTTTCTGTGTTTGTACTGTGTGGTTTTATTGTGAATGTTTCTCATGGTCCTAGTTAAGAACATAATATGGATTCACTATAACATCAGCTACATGATATCTTGCCTGCATTTGATGGTTGATTCTCATGTTTTGATAAGTATCTACAAATATTCTTATATGCACAGCTGAGAACTTAGTCAATCTAAAAGATTGACTTTCCTTAGATCAATTAGAATTTTGTTTCACTTGTAAAATAAACACATGCAGAATTACAAATGGAGAGAAAGAAGTCTAAGGGAAAGGAACTAAGGAAGTTGGCAGATCCTCAGAGGAACTATATTAAAGAAACAAGCATGAACTCTCTAAATATGGAAGGAAGGCTGGTAATTTCAGCTAGGGATAAATTTGGTTAAATTAGGAGCTTTTCAGAGCCTCTGAAAAAAGGAGGAAGGGTGCAGAAACATCCCTTTCACCTTTTTTTCCTTGTTGCATTGATTTCTAGGTATGAATGGCATGGTAGGGGAGTACAGAGAGGAAAATAATATTTACCTGGTTTTAATATAGGCAAGATAGAGTTTACCTAGCTTCTTAGTGAATGATCTTGAATATCAGGCAGGAGTTTGACACATTTATGTCATCCCACAGAATGTGTTTCTGTTGTATATTACTGCATTGCTGGAGAGACATATGTCCTAAAATTTAGATTCTGATCTGAATGTCCTCCAGATCTGAAGAGGCTTTCGATTTTGCTTCACAATTAGGAGAGATGTACTGCTAATGATTTGCACCCCTGTGTTCCAGGTTGTTTCCTAAACTGAACCAAAACTCAACATGAAGAAGCACAGAATTGCTTTTTGATTTCTATGCTTCTGTTCCGTGATATCACATTTCCTTCCAGCCAAAGTTCTGCTGTTTAGGTACTACTTCAGTGAGAAAATATGAGAAATAAAATCACAGTGAAATAAATCTATCTTCATCTCATTTCTCTCTGCCATTCACAGATGTCAGCTTAATACAATAGCTCTTTGAGATGACGGACCCATGTGGGTCAGCAGCTCCAGTGACCCGAATGCTACAGTGTACAATTCAACAGAGACTCCATAGCAACTGCAGAAAAAAATTGGTAAAAGCTATAGCTCGGCATGAAGATATACTTTCAAAAGTGCCCCTTTATTTATATAAGCATGTGTGCACATTCCTTAAGACAGCTTGAAAGCAGGAGATTTTGAGGTTTCACTGAGCATCAAGTCAGTCATTACTTAGCGTGGAGATACGTTTTCAGTATTGCCTGTAACACAAAAAAGCAGAAGGACTGTGTGTTACAGGCCTCATCTAAATGGTGTAGCTAAAATCACCTCCTCCTGGATCAGCTGGAAGCTGCCTGGCTCAGGTTGCTGCTTATGTTTTCAGTTAGAGCTAGCTGAAAACACTCTAGTTTATATTTTTTGCATCAAAAATAGGGTTTCGTCAGCAATTACGTTTGTCAGAAGGAAATCTGGAGGTGGAGGTGTAACTCCTCAAAAGAGGAAACTTTATCTTAAGCAATTTCCAAACAAAAGCTTTGAGAAAGCTTTTGGAAATTTCATAGCAGTTTCTGGGTCTTACACTATGTGGCTGTGAATACAAAAAGGCATTTCAACTCTGAGTGTGTAAAGGACATGACCACAGAGCTCCAATCAAAGACAAAAAGGCAAGATCTTTGAATCAAAACCTGCATGATATGGAGCACTTCTGGCAGCTGATGAAACTAATAAGACATTGCATGATATTAGCACTTCAACTGCTTTCCTTAAAGATGAACTCATGGCCACCTTGCAGTTTGGAAACGGAAAAGTTTTTTCTGGATAATCTTTAAAAATCCCAAATGTGTAATTTTAAAGAAGTTTTTCCAGTAGAAGCCATGGTCGCTCCAAAGCTTGTCACGCCCTTTGGCAGCAGAGCGTGGAGGCTCGGCAGTGAGCAGACCACCCTATTTCCTGGAAACCCATTTACTGGTACAAGTCACAGGAGACATAAAAATCTTTCTGGAGTGCCTGGAAAAGTGTAGACTTAACCCTATTTTTTTGTCATCCCTAAGTTAGTTTTGATGGGAATTTAGTTGGTTAAATTGGCAAAAGTGCAGTATTTTTTTATTTCCAAGAAAAAAAAATTTCCAAGGGGAAAGGAAGATTGTAGGTGTACTAAAAGTAGATTAGATGTGCAAATCTATATTTTCACTAGTGTAAATAAAAGCAAAATGTAGCCTGATGCTTTATTACTTTCCCATTTTATTTCAAGCTGCGTAATATTTTCTGTTCAAAGTTAGTTTCAAGACAATAAAGATAAATTAAACATTTTAGTAGTGGTTTAAGAGTACTATATGAATTAAATTATTATTAATCACGTGATGGAGAACTGGGAATTTAAGAGGTCAAATACAGTTGGCATTTTATAGCTGTTTCTCACTAAAAAGATCTTCTAAGCAGACTCAGTTTGTAATAAAAATTAATTTTCAGGGTGAGCCATTACCAGTTTGGGAACATTTGACTCCTCCATTTTTCAAAGCTGAGGAGAGAACGTGGAGGGAACACTGACAACCAGCCGAAATTCTTTATTGCCTTACTATGTGATATACGTTTGCTCTCCCCAGGATAACTAGTATCACACTTGTCAGCAGTATATAAAACAGACAAACCCTTTTTCCCTTCCTCTGCGTGGCCAGAGCCCCACCCGTTCCTACTGCCTCAGTATCTAACGCCAGTGCTAGTAGCCTTTGTCATGGCTGTGTTTTCCACTTCTGTGGTCCATGTTCTCTGAGGATCTCAAAGCATTTTATGTACTTTTGTGATTAACTGAACTTTATAGTATTCCCAGGAACTAAGGGGGGGGGGGGGGGGGGGGGACAAACACCCACAAACAAACAAACAAACAACAACAACAACGACAACAACAAAAACACATTAAAAAAAAAACCAAAACCAACTCAAACCCTTTTCTACTGATTTGTAGAAGTATGTCAGAGGAGCCGGTTTGTTTTGCTCATTAAAAGTCAGGGCAAACTCAGAAATCCAGAGCAAGTGATGTGGGGCGCTTGCTCTTCAGCTTCCCATGTGAGCTTTTAGGCTTCATAAGTGCCTGCATGACCTCCTTGCCTGTCCTCTGCACAAAATTACCTTTGTTGGCGGTAAGATACTAGAGTGGATTTCCTCATGTAATTGTGGGTTTACATCTTTCAGGACAGCTTGCTTTTCCTCACGTCTTGTCTCTCTCTCCTTATCTCCTTCTTAGCGCAGTTTTTGAGCTAACACATTAATGAATTCACCAGAGTCCTTCTAAAAGAAAAGATATATGTAGAGATAAAATACTGACAGTGAACATCTCACAGACAACAGAGCAGCATAAAGAAATAGATGCCGTCTCTTGTAGTGACATTTCCTAAACGGCTTTAAAAGTTTCTGGAACCTTTACTTCTGACCACATTCATTTCATCTCTGTGTTTGCAATCATTTTTTTTTTTTAGAGCAATGTCTAAAGTCACAGGTGCTTCAGGTTGCTAGTGAGGATATTTTTATCAGTGCAAGAATGAAGCCTGGTTCTAACCTTGTATTTCAGGCTAACCAAGCTCTCACATTTCCAGGTGCAGAGCAGAAAGAAAGATAACTCCATGCTGGTTTGAGTAAAAGGCCACGCTGTGTAGAAAAGACATCCATGCGTTCATCTTCCAGTCAGCGCTGTTCTGAACCCTTTTTAGTGACACCTGTGAGATGCATCTAGTTATTGGGCTGGTATGCCATTTGCTAAAGCGGATTTAGCCATGAAGGTAAGGGTCCTAAGGTGAAGGTATTGCCTCATTATTGCAGTGGTATTTTGCAGAATTGCTCTTAGGTGCCAGACCGTGTTAGACTCACACAGGGTGTTTGCTAGCATGGCACGTTAAGCTGCAGGTGTTCTGTGCTGTACAAAGCCTTCAAAGATCAGTCTCAAATGTTTCTGTTACTATAAAGAGGATTAAAAGGATTTTAAAACCTAGTGGGTCCACCCGACTGCTGGTGAAGTTGCCAACATTTAGCAAAAAGGGGGAGAGGCTAGAGCAGCAGGGTGGAGCGGGGGCTTCGGGGAAGCCATACGGTACCTTTCAGGGGAGGTTTATGATCCAAATGTGGATCTGCAGCACTTTCAACTGGAACTCATTAAGAATTCATGGAGCAGAAAATGTGAGGGGTTCTGGAAATGAGGACTTTGAAAAGCCAAATGTGAGCTGTAAATAAAAGAGAGTGGATATTCAATTTTGGCTATTAAATATCTCAGAATTTTCTCAGATCAACAGATCAGGCTTTCAGCTAAAAGCCTACTTCGAAAACAAAAGGACAAATAGAAGGAGTTTTACAGGCTCTGAGGGCAGAAAGCAGATAAAGACCATAATCAGATATTATATGTGTCAAAAAAAAAAGAGAGCTTATTGATTAGAAATGCTGAACAGCACCATTCATTCTGGCTCTGATTGAGCAATGTACCAAAGCATGTGTTTATCTTTAAGCATATTTTGAAATCCCATTGACTTCAATCACCATTGACCCCTGTTACTGAAATTGGACCCTTGGGAAGGCGCAGCTTTCCTAAATATTATGTGTATAAACAAAAGAATTAGGAACACCCACACTTGAGAAAGCCAGAAGCTTAAGCAGAGTGTACCAGTATCGTTAAGAAACAGTCTCCTAAATTCATCCATTACACATAGGTGGTGCTGGAGTTGGCAGTTATTCATCACTGTGTTTTCTAGAGGCTACGACCTTTGCAAGAAAACATTTTATCTCCCGCTGTATTCATTTGAGAGAAAAGCCTCCTTCCCTGAATTCCTCATTTCTGTGTTAGGATGTGGACATCAAGTCATTTCAGGAGTTTGAGGAAAGTGTGTCTAAGTAAAACATTGTTTTGCACTAGTTTTATTGGGGAACCTCTTCAGGAGCAAAGATGTGGTTCATGGGTTTCAGCAGCTGAATGCCCCAAAGTAACATCACCCAGTTTACAGCCTCATTCTCTCCTTTTGTAGGTGCAGCTTTGTGCTGGTGTTTAAATAAAGCAACAGCGTTTACACTCTCTATGGTAATTTTCTTTTTTTTTTTTTTTTAAGTTTGGACTTTTCTATCAGAGGTCATTTGTACATAGTGGGCTTTTCTCCTCTGCCAGCTATGCTGAATTTGATGAATACTTGTATTGTTACTCAGACAGTCTCCAAGGATAGATGTCCAATCCATTATTCCAACAGTGTAACAGTAACAAATAATTGATAGGAAGCTATTGATCAAAGGTAGAGATCAAATAATGAGGAAAAATTGCACAAGATCTAGAGGAAGCGAGGCCTTTCCATGCACTAAGTCAGTCAGTGCACAACACAATTTAGTCTGAAGAAATACAGAGTATTAAAACTGGGAATAATAAATCAAAAGAGGGAATATAGTTTCTCCTATTTATGGGAACACCTGTTAAAAGCAAACTCAAACAACTCTCAGAGGAACTGATTATTGCCTGTAATTTTTGATGGTGTTTTTTCCACTTTAAAAGAACACTTAGCAGCTTGCAAGAATATGTTAAAAATTTCACTTATGATCTCAATACAAATGGTATACTCTCTGGTCAGTATCTTCAGTTCCTAAAGGAGGTGAGGATTATGAGATGTGTGAAAAAACCTGCCAAAGCTTGAGGAATGGACAGATAAAATGGAAACTGTCTGGAGTTTTACTGAGATCTGATCAACACTTGGATAGATCCATTAACTCAACACTGTCTGAAAATTATCCCCCTGAAAAGAACGACGTAGGCAGCTGATACCTCAGTGAACTAATGTCCCTTTGAAACATCATGAAATTTGATTAATCTGTGCAAAATATTCTGAAGTCATTAGAAGGATATGAAAAACCTAAGAAGGATTCAAATGTTTCAAGCAGTGTTATGAGTAGAAGCAGCTTTGCAGCACACATCAAATATGAAAATTGCTTTCCAATCTAGGCAATTTAGCGTAACATCTATTGACACACTCAGGATGTGCCTAAATATGGCTTGTCTTAGGTTTAAGGGGCTTTACATTTTGGTATCTGCAGTTACTAAAAGTTCATGACCACTGAAATTGTTAGAAGTTCACTTACATTGCATACCTCAGTTTTGCAGTGATTAACATTCTATAGCTAAATAAGAATGTTTTCTGTTGTTGGGAGATGATGACTGAGAGAGAAAAGTTTATAGCTCAAGATTTTAAGACCCTGTAAAGTCACTGAAAATTGTGTGTCAGGGTAGAGTTTTTAACAATAATTGGAAATACCTTTCCAATTCACAGAACTTCAATAAGGTGCCTGGTAATGTTACAGTTATACCCTCAAAAAATATATTTGAAAGAATTCTTATCTGATTACAGGAGGGCTCTTTGCCATTTATAACTACACTCACCTTTAATAAGCACCCATAATGGACATTCTGTAAGTCTGTGTTAAATATAATGACACCATTTCCCCCTTCATTTTAACACGTTTCCTTTTTACCGCAACACATAATCTGATCATACCTCAGAAAACATGAACTGATAAATTTCTGAATTACTAATAATGCACTTTAAATATTGCAGCTTTGTATTTTATCTCGCTCTTTTAATAGAATTGCCCTGCTCAGATGAACTCCTTTCACTGGCTTGACATTACATCACAGCATTCAGACGCCCTAACTTTATCTTCAGGAGGCTGTTTTCGTCATCTCACACCTGCCTATATCTTTTATTTCCCGCTTGCTTATTCTGTTCTGCATTTTTCCAGATAGACTAATCTCATTCTTTATACCCTATTCTGCATCTTGAATTTACTCTTTCTTCATGCTGCCCCTCACTCTTATAACAGATGCTTCTGGTAACTCCTCTTAGCTCATACTCTTCTCCCATTTAAAATACAGATATACTTTCTGCCTTGGGTTGCTCACTGGTAATACCGTAAAGTCTGGAGCAGCTCCACTGAAATCTCATCTCTCTTAGCAACCTCTTTTGGACACAAGACATGTCTTTTCAAATAGTTCACAGAGCACAAACTAAATTTCCTTTACCTCTCAGTTCCCAGCAGAAGAAAAAGTGCAATAGAAAGAATTGTAATTAAAACATAAATGTATCCATATTTCTGCTTATTTAATGTGCTGCCCGTCTAACATAAGGTCTTATTTTGCCACACTTTCTGAATCTGAACATTGTAAGAAACAGTAACAGGCTTTGCAGAATAAAATGTTTGATTTCCAGATAATCAGCCACTGAGTTCCTGCTGTGTATTTTCCTTTGCCAAAAGCATTTTTAGCTCAGAATAAATAATTTTATTGTCCATTTACCAAAACCATTTATTAATTTTAAAAGTTATCTTTAGAATTTTCAGTTTTCCTGGGACTATTCCTGTTATAAATTGTACATACCACAAGAAAATGCTTCTCTCTTTTGGATTCCCTTACCTGGAATGTCACTACATCTGTTGAATTAATCAATTAACACAGTTAACCCTTAAGCATTTTTCTATTCTCCTTTCTGCATACTTTTATTTTTGCAAACTTGCTCTTAGCCTTCTAGAACAAGAGGGGTACTTTTTCAGTCAAAAAGGGCATAATAGAAAAATATTACTTGAAATTCTGCTCAGTTACAGAATTTATTTCCCTGTATTTTTCTGTTTTTAATGAAAAAAGAAAAAGTTTACTTTTCAAATCATAGAATCATAGAATCC
>NW_008629403.1:0-6206 GCF_000691845.1 Merops nubicus
AATGAAATATATAAAAATATACACAAAACCAGTGCCAAACCAAACCCAGATTGGCAATACTTGAAAAAAAATTGCTGTCCCCTCCCCACCCTGCCCCCACTGTCAATATGTCACTGTCACCCCCAGTGCCCCCAGGGAAAAAAGTCTCAGACTGGACTCAGCCGCAGACAGCAACTGGGTACAGGAGCTGGATGCTGGAACTCGGTCCGGGAACTCAGGGCTCGGGATCAAAGGCAGGATGGGCAGAGCGCTCCTCAAAAGCAAAAGATAAAAGGATCTTGACCCTTGTGAACCCTCAGCTCTGTACTGAATATGAGGGATATGGGATGGAATACCCCACTGGTCAGTTTAGGGTCCCCTGTCCTGTCCACTCCTCCCTGCAGGTGCAGCCTTTACTTTCTGCCCCCCTCTGTGTGGTGCACAGGATTTAGCAGTGACCTTGGTCTGCACACCAGCCCTTGGTGGTGACTCTGAACATGGAGAGTTACCACTGCTAGAAGCAGCCACTGTCTGCAGAAATGTGCTGGTAACTTCAGAGAGTGCAGGAGTTAGAAGAGCTGTAGCTGAAACATATAATCACTGAACAGAATTAGCTCTGTTCTACTCCAAACCAGGATACAGCTCTGACAAGACGCAATGTCACATAGCCTAGGGATACATAAATTGTTGTGTAAAACCTTGACCACAGAGAAACAGGAAAATTAAATACCAATAATTTAAAAACACTGTGTCACCATTTTCTTTGTTATTAGCATCCATGAGCTTTGGCTCAAGGTATGTTTTTTCAAGAAGAGGCACTACGTCTCTAGGAGAGAATATATGTATGCATATATGTGCATATATACACTTGAGAATCAAATTAAAATTAATCATCAATGTCTAGTGCAAGCCTATACTGATAAAAATTAAACAATATTGCATGTCAGTAACAACTGGCAATGCTTATGAATATTTTTGCTGCATTGCATTGCTCATACACTCTTCTTTTTTTTCTGGAATTTTCACAGCGTTGCTTGTCACTGTTACAGGAAAATGTTTCCAAGACCTGAAGAAGTCATTGATTTGGCTTGGATTTCAACAGAAAAATTGAAAAAATAAAATTGAAAAAGAAAATTTAAAATTAAACAAGTTTTAAACATTTAGCTGGATTGCAGCCACAATTTTCTGTGCCTTACAAGGTAGAGATGGTAGAAAAGAAGGAAAATACAGAAAGAAATGCAGTCAAGCTAGAAAGCATGGGTAAACTGAAGAGCTTTCCTCAAGCTAATGATTTCTCAGAGCATACGCATTTGTGTACTGGCACAAATCAAAACCTGACCTCTTAAGTAGATGCTCATTAACTTTCATTGCTTTGCCATGAATACATTCGTGGGTGCTTCATGACTTGCTGTTACAGCAGCTGGGAAAGGGAATACTGCCAGTCTCTCTCCTTTGCCAGGTATATTTTTGCTGTTTTGAATTCCTCACTCCATGGAGTGTATCTGCCCAGTCAGGACTGTCCTACAGGCACTGATATTACTGTGAAAGAAAGAAAGAAAGTAAGAAAAGGGCACCCAAACACGAGAATGAGGCACTGGGTCTTATTTACTGAGACCTTGGCATCGCATTTTTTCATTCAGGTCTTACTGGAGCTCCTGAAGACCTGCACCTTCAAAGACCACACCATGTCAGGGTTTAACAGAACGAAATTTTTACTCTCCTTTCTTTCTCTCTACTTTGGGAGAGGTATTTTGGAAGGTGGCCACTATTATAACAGTGCAATGATGAATCTTTTTTAAATTAGAGATTAAACTAAGAAATTAAAGAAATTAAAAGAAATTAAACTAAAATACAAATCACATGGGAAAAAAAATCAAAACAACCAACAAACAGCCACCTCTGTCTTCAATTGCCATATTGTAATCACAGTTCCTATGATAATTTCTCTTATGTGGCACAATAAGATCATTAGGTGATTTTTTAAGTTCCTGTGGTTATTCAGCTCAAGACAGAGCAGATGTTTTAATGTAGCTTCACTCAGTGATTAAAGTGCTTCTTACTATGCAACCTTTACTGTATGGACAACAGAAGATAGCTAAAAAAGAGGTGTAAAATCAGTGGATTTATTTTTGGCTGATATTCAAGCATGACAGACTCTAAAGTCATCTTTTCTTATTATACAGTGGTTGTATTCATAGATCTTTTTTTTTTTTTTCAGTATTCTGTATTTCACTATAAATTCAGGGAGTTTCTATACTGTAGAGCCTCTAAAACAAATGAACAACAAGTGGGTTTTATTAGTTATAATCATATGATGGTTTGGGTTGGAAGGGACCATTAAAGATCATCTAATCCCCACATCCCCTGCAGTGAACAAGGACATCTTCAACTAGATCAGGTTGTGAAACCAGACCTTGGATACCTCCCGTGACAGGATCCACAGCTTCTCTGGGCAACCTGTTCCAGTGTTTGAACACCTTCACCATAAAAAATGTCTTCCTTATATCTAGTCTAAATCTACATTTTTAGTTTAAAACCATTACCCCCTTGTCCTATTGCTCCAGGCCCATCTTTCTTATAGGCCCCATTTAAGTATTGGAATGCCACAATAAGGTCTCCCCAGAGCCTTCTCTTCTCCAAGCAGAACCGCACCACTCTCAGCTTTTCCTCATAGGATAGGTGCTCCAGCCCTCTGACCATTTTACTGGCCCTCCTCTGGACCCATTCCAACAAGTTCCTGTCCTTTTTGTGCTAAGGATTCCAAAGCTGGACACAATACTGCAGAGTAAAGGGGCAGAATCACCTCTCTTAGCTTGCTGAACACACTTCTCTGGATGCAGCCCAGGGCATCCTGGGCTGCTAGCACTCATTGCCAGCTCATGTCCATCTTTTCATCCACTGGTACATGCAAGTCTTTCTTTGCACGGCTGCTCTCAATCCCTTCATTCTCCCAGCCTATATTAATCTGGGTGTTGCCCCGACACAACCTTGCACTTGGCCTTGTTGGACTTCATGAGGTTCACATGGGCTCACTCCTTAAGCCTGTGAAGGTTCCTCTGGAGGATATCCCTTCCCTCCAGCAGACTAGCTGCATGACAGCTCCGTGACACCATTGTACCTTACATCACAGAAAGCCAGAATTCCATCCTGGGCTAAGATCTATGGCAGTTTTAGAAGGCCGGAATCCAAAAACCAACATCTGGAAGGAAACACAAATGTCTGAGGGGTCACCAATACATTTTCTGACTAATCTTGAGTAGGCCTGTGAAATGTATATGCCTCACATCCCCACAGGGAAATCACATTGCTGTGGTTCAAATTTTCTATCTAGACTGTAGGTTCCATAGGGCAGGAATACATCTTACTTTGTCTAGTTTGACCAGGGTCACTCTGAGAGGTTGTGAAGCTCTAATCCCAGGAATCATGCATGGGAAAACTGAGTTCACAGGGTCTTTCCAAGCACTGGCTGCAGAGTCCTGCCAGAACCAAAGCTGGGGCTTACTCAGATCAAGAATCAAGAAGGTGCTAAATCAAATATCATGAAGTCCTAATCTGCTTTTGAGCCTGTATGTGGTCCTTTAGAATAAATTAAAAACAAAAACAAAAACAAAAAAACAACTAGTGTAAGGTAGACAGAAGCATGAACTGGGCTTCTTTTCTAAAACTTATTACAGTGATTTAAAAACACTGCTCCTGTAACAGTGTCATGGAAATGGAAGCACTGTACCTCCTTTCACCCCTTGCACTCCAACACTGCAGATAAACAGTTAAACACTAATCTGAAAAACAAACCTATTCTTAAATATAATCACATTGCTGACACATGAGGGCTAATATTTGACAGAACTTTTTGCTAAAATTCAAGCTTATTTTCAATCCAAATGTTAAAACTGATTTTTCAAAGGTACTATTTTTGACCTGCAATACTTTATTTATCGCTCTTACGTATTACCAAGCAATAAAAATCTTTCACCAAAAATCATAGAAACTGAGTCATAGACATCTTTGAAACTGCAGACTGGCTTGAGGTGGGAGAAAATCAGAAATTCAAGATTGTGAGAGTTTTATTCTAACTTAGAGTTCTGGGTCCATCTTTAAAAAGCAGAATGTCCTGAAGTCCAAATTTTTTTTTCCGCTGGCTCAGAGAACTTAAGTCAAAACATAATGTTTGCTAACATCTTGCTCTCACAGTCACATGGGACCTGTCCATGAAGAATACACGACATTTTTATTTGTCACTGTGCAAACAGGCACGAGGTACAAATACGGTTGATAGACCAAGAGCCTTCAGGCTGCATTCATTGTTAGTCTGATGGTATTACGAAACAGCATTGCAGTTGTCTCAAAAGTGGGTTTGCAGTGACCTCTGTAGGACAGAGCTGAGAAAGGGGCCATTCATGCTCCAGACTCGCTTCTGGGACATGTTGGACACAACTGCAGCGTCTCCAGCGTAATCGCAGTGCAGATCTGCCTGCCTATATACCACGATAAGAAACTACTGACCTTCAGCCCATGATACTCTCAGTATCTGAAAACTCTGCTACAGCTATGTGGTAGAGACCACTCCCTTTTCTAGGTTTCAAGGCTTACAGCATGCAGAGATCCTCTGGTAACCAGATAACCTCTGGCTCAGATATCACAGGGAGATACAACCACCAACCACACAACGTTCAATTCAGTCTGCCTTGTTGGGATTACTACTTTAGCAACTGTGCTGAAAGACATGAACAGTTGGTGCAAGATCGAGAATATTTTGATCTCTGGCCCCTTCAGTGTTTTTAACAGAGCAACAATGTCTAGCTGTTCCTTCACATGAAAGTAAACAGGGAGAAATCAAAGGTGAAAACATGGAGTTATGACTCTACATACTTCCAACTGAAGTCCCAGTTTCTAAAACAAAGAGACAAAATTAATTCCAAAGTGAATTCTTAAGCAAAATCTCTTCAACTAGTTTAAAATTTGTGCTTCTCACTGATCTATACAAACTGTGGTAAATGATTATTTTTTTATTACTATCCTATGCAGCAGCACAGCCTTAGGGTAAATCATCTTGGAAACAGCACAGCAGCAAAAAAGTCCAGCCACATCCTTGGCTGTACTGCCAAGGACACAGACAGCAAACGAAGGGAAGTTATTCTGCCCTGCTATTCACTCAGCACTTGTGAGGCAGCTCTGGATTGCTGGGTCCAGTTTTGGGTCCCCAACAACACAGGGAAAATACTGATACACTGGACTAAGATCTTCTTGGAGGGGTCCCATGTGATAAAGTCCTGGATGGAGGAGGTGTCCAAGAAAGCCAGTTAATATTTTAGTATCACCTCTCCAAGCTCAAAAGTGGTCCATCCCAATGAATGAGAATGGAAGCAAGGACAGGTAGTCTTGGAGGAAGATAGAGACATTCTCTGAGTGTGCAGGGATGAAGTGGGAAAAGATAAAGCCCAATGAAACTGAATCTGGCTGAGGATATGAAAGAGGACAAGAAAGGCTTCCAGAAGTGTATAGGTGACAAAAGGAAGACTAAGGAAAATGTGGGTTCATTGCTGAATGAGGTAGGGGACCTGGTTACAAATGACATGGAAAAGGCTGAGGTACTGAATGTCTTCTTTGCCTCATTCTTTACTAGCAATGCCATACTTCTGGAATCCCAGAGACCAAGGGAAAACTGTGGAGCAAGGAACATGTATCTTTGGTGGAAGAGAATCGGGTCAGGGAATACTTAAGCAACCTGGACCATGAGCCAATGTGATGCAGCCATGAGTGCTGAGGTAGCTGGCAGATGTCATTGTGAGGGCATTCTTAATAGTCTTTGATAGACCACAGGGATTGGGATAAGTGCCGAAAGTTTGGAGGAAATAAAATGTTGCTACTGTCTTCAAGAAGGGCAAAAAGAAGGACCCAGGGAACTAAAGGCCAGTCAGCCTAACCTTGATCCCTGGAAAGGTGAAGGAACAGCTAATCCTGTAAACCATTTCCAGACACATGAATGATGAGAAAACCATCCAGAATAGACAGCATGGTTTCACTGAAGGGAAGTCATGCTTGACCAACTTAATAAACTTCTACACTGTAATGACTGGCCTGGGAGGTGAGGGAAGAACAGTTGCTTGTTGTCTATCTTGACTCCAGAAAAGGTATTTAAGACTGTCACAATGTAGCTGGATGCCAGTAGTTAGTGGTGTACCCCAGGGGTCAGTCCTGTTTAAACACAGAATCATAGAATCCTTTAG
>NW_008629404.1:0-812 GCF_000691845.1 Merops nubicus
TTGTTTGTTTGTTTTTGTTTTGCTTTTGTTTTGTTTGGTTTTTCTTAATCTTTTTTTCCAAGGCATATTGGAATTTTAATGATTTATAAAAGTGTAAAAGCTGTAAACCACAGAAATCTGCATAAATATTAGTCAGATTTAAGGTCAGTGAGACTTTCTACATTTTCATTTGTGGTAACATTTCTTTTCTCACTTTAGGTAGAATCACCAGTGAAGACACGCAGGGCATTAATTACAGTCTCAGATTTACAGAGTGTTAGTCTGAGACCTAAATCCAAGCCATCAGCTCACGTTACAAACTCTTTAATGTAAGATGTTTTCTTCCTTTCTTTGATATTAGTTTTTTCTGTTCCAAACATTGATGAACATTGTTTACAGAGTGGAATATATTTCTTTTGCTCTTTCAGTACCCCTCCTAAAAATCAGTTAGATCTTCGAAAACATTTGAAGAGAGTCAATATACAAAGGTAAGTTTTCTATCCTCTCATTTTGTTTTTCTAGAAAAAAAAAATAGGGAACTAATCATAATTCCCTTTGTTTCCAATCTTTTCAGAAGTCCTGGTGGCACTCCACTACACAGTAAAGAAAACATTGAGTGTGGGTCTGGGTTGACACCACTAATGACACAAGCACTGCGGCGCAAATTCCAGGCAAGTTGTGGTCTCTCTCTTTTTGGCATGATAAACTGGCTTTAAAATCTGTCAGATTTCACACTGATTGTTCTCCCTAGAGTGCAGCACCATTCGTGTGAATTACTTAAGTTACAGTCTCTCCATAATTCTCACCCCTAAGGACCCACAAATAAGGCTGCT
>NW_008629405.1:0-2850 GCF_000691845.1 Merops nubicus
AGAAAGGGAAAAGGAAAAGGAAGAGGAAAAGGAAGAGGAAGAGGAAAAGGAAAAGGAAAAGGAAAAGGAAAAGGAGGAAAAGGAAATCTTCAGTCTAATTAGGAACATTTGAGAACATGCCTCTAGAATAAAATTAGCATTTTTTCTCTTCAATATCTGCTACAGATTTCTAGCCTTATAAATACGTATGATGATAAGTTTTTTTCAGCACACTTGATGAGAATTAACATAAATGGTTATTTTAAGCTTTCAGCTTTCAAGTACCTTTTCTGGAAATGACCTGGGAACAGAAGGGCAGAAAAGGACTCTGAATCTCTGAGAATGAAAGGAAAAGTGAACTTCTAAAGGGAGCAGACTTTAATAAAGGAATAAACTGGTTCAACAGTTAGTTTAGTTGTTCAAAGACTTTTCAGAGCTCTTTGTCACAAAATTGATTAAGGCAAAATTTCAGAAACTGGGATTTTTCTTAAGTTATCTATGACAAATGCTCAGGAAGAGACTTAAATATTTAATTTTCAATTGATAGTGAGAATGTCTGTAGGAAAATTCATTTAAAATTAGAATCAATCTCAGATTAATGTCTAGTTCTGAAGGCAGAACTCATCTATCATCAAAATATGACAAAAATATCATATGAAAAATGTTTTAACTTGTCAGAGGAGAAGATGGTGTTTTAGTGGTTCTTGACTGTGTTTTGGTTTTGGTTTTAGAGAAGTGTCACTTTGATGAATTGTTTGCTGCCACACAGCAAGTAAAAAAGTTGCTGGATAAGATGTTGTGTTTCTGGTGAATATTTTAAGTCCAGGGCACCATTCCTAAAATATTTACACTCTGCAGCGAAGAGCAGCAAGAAAGTCACGAGGCACAGCCGTGCCCGTGCCACTGGGCTGACCCTGCACTGGTCCACGCAGCGCATGTCTCTCCAGCACAAGGGGGTGTGTGGGTGACACGTGAGACCTCAGCTGACGTGACAGAGGGCAGAGGAAGAAATGGACTTTTGGCACTTTTTGCAGGTGCAAATGACTGCCAAGGCTGCTGATTGGCAGGCTGCTAACTGGGTCGGGTAGCTCGGCAGCAGCCCACACCTTGATGCTTCTGACACCTGCTAGTCTCTGCTCTTCCCCTGGGGAGCTCATGCTCCTCATGCCCGCGGGTGTCTCCAGTGCTGGTCCCTGCAGCCGTGGCAATGTGCCATGCCAGGAGCCATTCTGTTGCGCCACAATCACAGAAGCAGCTCCTCAAATCTGTTGTGTGCAGGAGAGGAGGGAAACACCATTCTTATCATAGCTTCAGTCACACATCCTTCCTTTCCTACTAATGTCACTGTCCTGATACTTATCTCAATATTGGAAGGAGCAAGCACCTTCAGATAGTTACCTTTAAGCAAGCAAACAAAAGCAACCTGAACTTTTTATCCTCCTTTATCAAAAATAAAAACTCGTGTCACAGCCTACCAGTACAACTAGGACTAATCAGAGCAGCAGTGACATCCAAGGTAAGTAACGAGCTGGAATACATGATACTGTCTCCAACATTAAAACTGGACTGGATGCAACACGGGATGAGTTTCTGATGGGTAACACTGGTAGAGGCAATGAAGGAAAACATTTATCTTCAGTCTCCTTTCAAGCTTGATCTTTCTGCCTCCTAGAAAGACCCATGTGTTATCTCAGTGTAACCATCAGAAAGCTAAACACCCAGAACTGTGCTCACTGCTCTCTGCATTGTCAGACGAGACAAGAGACACATTACTAGAGGGATTAATCTGATTTTAAGGTAAGTGGGCTCATGCAATGAAAATATCCTCTGAAAATGGAGACACCCTAAAGCTCATGATGAAAGAGTATCACCATAGATAAAGATAAAGTAGGATAAAGTGGAAGTATATATTGAAGTCATTAGAACTGATATATAAAATCTGTATGAGAACCTGAACTCTACTTTTATTCCCTAATGTTGTGATATTCTTGATCTTTAATGCAACCTATAGGAGAGAAAGGAAAAAAAAAATATAAAAAGTAAAAAAGCTCTATAAAAGAATAGTCAGTCTTAAGAAACATCAAAAGGACAGTAATCTTCCCTAGTGGGGATGGGCTTCTCATGTTATGGGCCCTGTGCCTCGTGCTAGCAGATGCTGAAATGATAAATATATCCTGTGTGACTACTGCCAGAAAGAAAACTAATGAAGCATGAGGTCAGTCAGTGAATTTCACTGGCAACAGGTAGGGCAGGAACTCTGCAGAGAGTGAAGGTACAAAGAAGAAGGAAACACATCTCAGAAGTGGTTGGCCACTGTATGACCCGGGCAGGGATGCAGCTTGTTCTGTGATAGGATTTCCCACCCCTGTTTGTAGATGTATTAATGGCATTTTTGGCATTACTATAAAATTATTGGCATTAATTATTGGCAGGGGAGTCCCAATAAGTAGAAGGCCCTGCTAAGGGCAGCATCTAAGAAGTGTCTCCACTTGTGTCTTTGTGACAGCTACCGTGCTGGCTGACACACTGTGGGCTGTACCAAGACATCTTGTCACTTAACATTAATAGATGCATAAAACCAGAGTTCCTGTGGTTTCAGCTGAGGGTAAAAGAATGTCTGCTGAGATTCTAACACTTACACATTGTCTGTGGAGTAGGTTTGTCATACACACTATTGGGAAAGAAACATGTCAAAGACTATATCAACGTCACTTCAGTCCAGCTTTGATTATCACTAGGAAGATAGAAGGAAAAAAAAATAAACCAACTTAAGAGTAAAACAGAGAGAAGAGCTCAGAGGTGAATACCGATGAAGACACACACTTAAGCATGCCTCGTCTGGTCTGGGTGAAATAGTTGCCCAGGTGCAAA
>NW_008629406.1:0-1243 GCF_000691845.1 Merops nubicus
CTTTTCCCTGAGGTTTTCTTGGTGAGCACAACATCCTATGATCTGGAGTATTCCTTGGGTGGCTTGCTGGGAAGGAAGAGTGAAGCCTTGGTGCTGTGCAAGCTCTGTTTAGTAATAGCCAAATGATGGGTTCTTATCCACACACTTTGAGTCCCAGACAGAAAGCAGAGCACCATACAGGCTGCTGTGAAGGTTAACTCCATCCCAGCCAGAAGCAGGACACACTTTTTTGTCACATAGGAAAGCAATTAGTATAGTTTTCTGCATTTTTATTCCATAATACTTTCTAAATATCACTGATGTATTGATCACTAGACTTGGAGGCACTTAAAGAGCTGGAATTCTGAGGCTATTCAGTATCGTTGCCAAATACCAATTAATCTAGTGTAATTATTTCCAGTGTTCCAAGGCCCAAACCACTTTTCCTTGAGTATTGTGGCTGCTTAATAAACAGCATACTTTCCTTTTCAGTAATATTAAATAAATACCCCTCAAATTGGCAACGGAAGGAGTGTTCACATGAGGCATAATGCTTTATGAAATACTAATTGATGGCTTTATGTAGTGTCTCAATGGAATAATTACTTGTTTAGTGCAACACTTGCACTGAACAAATGCTTATTCCTTGCATTTTTTTTTTCTTTCTAAAATACTTTTCTCAAAATATTGCTGTGGAAGGAATAAATTCTGGTGTGGAGTAATTGGACCCTCATCTATGATATTTAATTGCTGAAGCATGAGCTGTAGAGTCACTGTTGCTGTTTTTTTGGGTTGTCTGCAGGCAGCTTTTATACTTTTTCCTTTAAGATACTTGGCACAGGAACCTGAGAGAGAATCTGGCTACTAGAGACTACCTGGGTAGTTTCTGGTAAAGATGGTATGCCTGATACTTGGACTCATTTGAAGGCTATCAGGACTGCAGAGTTAGTAACTACTGGATTGTGCAATGACTATTCTTGTGTTAAGGAAGCAACATGTTCAAATTCCCATCAATACATCTCCACTAAACCATGTATTTTTTAATATTGCTAGGAAATGAAGGGCTTAGTGGATTCCCTTTGCCTAAAGCTAAATTTCCTTCCTTTTTGAGAGTGTAAAAAGAGCTGGATGGAATTAAGTCCTCTGTAAGCTCATTATAATGTAGATCATAAAATCCCTAGAGGTTTGGCATGCAGTTCAACAGTTGCTTATTTGTGAAATGTATTTAGAAATTTAAAAGAAAATTTTGTTTTTCTAGGGAAAG
>NW_008629406.1:1274-8703 GCF_000691845.1 Merops nubicus
AAAAGGAACATTGTAACCCAGATGTGGCAGGAGCTTTATCTATGAATATAAGATGGTAGATCTGCTTTGCATGGTACTTCAGTTAGAAAAATGCTTGCTATATTTCATTCTCTTGACTTATTTCCATTGTACCAAGCAAACAGCTTTTCAGCCAGAGATGTCATCTGGACCAAGTGAGACATATTCTGATAATACATTTCCACTTTGCATCCAGGTATTGACAAAACAATCCAAAACACAATGGCCAATTGTTGGTGAAAATTTCTTGCTAGGATTAATTCATTGCAGATGCACGACAACAAGACACAAAATGTTAGAGTTCCACCTACTCCCTCAGAGGTTTAATTCTGAAGTAAATAATGGCTATTTTCTCCTTCCAGTGGCTTAGAAACAATTCTGCTTTGTTTCTGTGTAGATAAAGATGTTTTGATTATGTTGACAAGGTCAATATTAAGTAAATGAAAAAGCATCAATGAATAAATTATAACAGTCAAGAAAATGGAGATGATTTGGAGCTGAATCCTTTAATTCACAGATCCTATATTTCAGTCAAGCATGCTCTGTTACCTGTATTACAGCATGGAAAAAATCATCAATTCATATGTCAATAAGGAGGAAAAAAACCTTTCACTGTCCTTAGGTTATAGAAGGATGTTGTTAAGTTTTAGAAAAGGAAGATCTAAAAATTATTTTCCTAAAGGAGGCTATTGGAAATATATTTGCTAGTAAGAAAATAGTGCAGTTTTTTTATCATCTTGTCATAGCACTGAAGAAAAAGCCAGAAAGTAAATGACTGAGGACATCTGATGTGACTTTTCTTTATATGACATTGTACCCTAGCTAGAATACAAATTTTGAACATAATATGTTAGCATAGTGAAAACAAGATGAGCCTTTCTGTAGGATGTCAAGGAGCTTTGGAATAAGATTTGTGTAACATGCATAGTTTATGACATTTTTATGAAGAAAACTTCCCACTAGATAAACTAAAAAAAGCTTCATCTTCTAGCCACAGAATTTAGCTTAAGGATGTCTTGAAGTCCCTACAAAAGAAGAGAGAGCGTGGATGTCTTTATGCAGTGGCCTGAAATTTAGGCACATCTGAGAGCTGAAAGTATTTATAGGAGTTTAAACCTTAGTGTGGGATTGTGTCACTATTTTTGTGCATGAAGGCAGTACACAATCAGACTTCCACTCTGTTCCTTGGCAGGCTGCTGCTTATACAATGCCATGAAGGTTTTTTGGGTTCTGAAGCATAAATCTGGAATGAGACTACCCCACTACAAATCCTTTTGAGCCCTCCAGATCTAACAGAACAACCAGCTCCTCTGCCTCACTAAAACTGCTAATTCAGGAATTACCCTAATCCCATCATCAACCCACTTTAACAAACCTGAACTATTTGGATACTTAAAATAACATTTAATTCTCTTTAAATATCTTTATTATGAAGGTTTTTTTCTTGTTTGAAGTTACTGAAACTTTCTATTATGAACTAACAGCTGGTATCCTGTGCTTGAAGCCATAGTGTTATTTTTTTAACTACTATTATTAATCTTTTTATTATTATTTCAAAGCTTTTCTTTGCCCATCATTTCTTTACCCATAAATTAAACTTGACCAAGTTTTTGTCTGATGAAAATTTCTATGAGGGCTTCAAATAGGAAAACAAACGGGTGCAGCAAATACCAGATTTGAGCAGACACTATGAAAGAATGATTTGAAGTTAATTATTTCAGCCTTCTTGCATGCAGGTGCTTGGCCCTGGGAAGCACTGAAGGGTGAAAGAGCACCAAAACCAGGGCAGAGTCAGATGGGAGATCAAAATGTGGGATTACTTGAAATATTAAGAGCTCCAGCTTGGATTTGCTTAAAGAAATAGGAATGTAAGCTTTTCAAGAACAGTAAGCAAGGCATCTACTGCTTGCAAACTTGCTGGATGGGAGACTGTGACAGTGTTTGTCCTTCTCTTCAGGAGATAAGATAAATCACACAAGTTTCTAAAAAAAAATAAATCTTCAAAGATTCTCAGCATATCCCCATTTTTTGTACCCTCATCTGTCTGGATCTGGTGCCTCAGGGCATGAAAGAATCAGGAACATTGACTATTGTCCCAGAGAGTTTGTTGGTGTGGCTCTGTAATGAGTTAGGGCACAGCTCAGCTTCCATCAGAGTCACTGGGAGAAGTCTCAGTGCCTTGATAGCATGTTAATCAAGCTCAGAGTGCTCAAAGAAGTGGAACAGAACAGATCTGAACATATTCTTTCTTATAATGTGACATTTTGCTACAAACAGGGAGAAGAAAATCACATAGGAAGGATCAGAAGCAGATTACATTTTAGGACATAGAGATAAGACGTGAAAGATGGCCAAAACACAAAGAATCCCCACTACTTTCCAGCCTGGAAAAAGCCTGTGACATGTGGCATTCTCTTGAGGTACACACATGCTTAATGCCTTGGAAAATGCCATTAGAAATTACTATTTCCAGCCTTATAAACTCCATCACCTAAAGAGGATTATGAGATTACAGTTTTAAGACAACAGGAAGAATGGGTTAAGGCTCAGCCTGTTGCTGTTTTCATTCCTCTCATTGTCTCAAGGCAATATTGAAGTTGAGTCATTTGCTGTTTCCATTAACCTCTTAATCTGAGAAGTGAGTTCAATGCAGTCTTGTCAGGGTAATGTCTCAGGGAGAGGTGGTGCTCCTGACCTCTGATGCCTTTGCCCTCTCACTCATCTTTTTCATTGTTCTGCCCCTTTCTGCTTTCCCCCATGTACCTGGGTAGGTATTTTAGGAATGTGTGTACCCAAAATTCAGTGTACTGTTGTTCTTTGTGTAGCTTGTGAAGAAATTTTGTTTGTTCTTGTTTGCTAATGCTAAATCTACACAGTGGCAGGGGTGAGAATGACTATGCCATGACCCACACATGGACTTCATGTCATGGAAGCAGGACTTCTGGTGTGGGTGCAGATAATCATCCTGCTGCTATTGAACATCCCACTGAGTCCCCATGTAGTGTAGGAACATGAGATTCTGTGTGCATCCAAAGCTGACTTCTGCATTCTCCAGACCTTTCATAGATAATAGGAAATTATTTCTTTCTTAGAAAGGATTAACAAGTTACTGAGACAAAAACTCTGGAGGCAATTCAAATAACCAGCAAGATTTTTTTCTTGGGGGATGCTAAGGGAAAAATAAATACTAAGGGAAATGAAGTACTTAAAGGAGTGACAGGAGGAAAAGGTTTTACAAATTCCTGTAAAAAAAACTCTTGCCACTGAAGGACAGCACTACATCACTCACAAATCAATCAAGTTGGTTTAGTTTTTTTTTGAGATTTAAAGACAAGCTGCAGGGAATTGCCTAGCATAGTAAAAAAGAGCAAGACTTTCCTTGATATACTAGAGATAAGGCTTCGATTGTTTCCATGAAGAATTTTGTCTGTTTTTGCTTTTCTAGAAGAATCTGAGTTATCCTAATTAACAACACAAATAACAAGACCTTTTTTGCTGGTTACTAAAGAACAGAAGAATCTGAGTTATCCTAACTAACAACACAAATAAGACCTTTTTTGCTGGTTACTAAAGAAAGCAAAATAGAGGAGATGCCTGCCTTCCATTTGGGGAAATAAAAGGATGAGAAAGATGCAAAGTTGGGTTGAGGTGCACCTGCTGCTGCTAAGGGGTTGCAAGTACACACAGTAACCCTTTGTGCTTGCTTGAGCTTCCATCAGTCTTTGTAAACAGATTAAAACTGTTCTTGGGAAATGTCAGGTACAGGGGAGACAGTTGTATTTTTATTTGACAACATAAAGGAGCTTGAAGTCATCTTCACTTCTCTGCATCACTGCTGGAGGACCACAGACAACTTGGTGAGGTTCATTCCTGTTTAAGTGTGATGGTGCAGGAGTGGGAGACAAAAAAACAAGGATGAAAACCATTAAGAATCAAAATGGAAGGCTTAAAGCATTATAGGTACTCCAGACAGAGGGAAAACAAAAGCTAAAAGTCAACACATAGTCATGAATATCCATGTGCACACAGCAGAATTAAACACATCTAAGCACATCTTTATAGCTTCTCTTCAAGATGAGAGAGTAAACATGAAGTGAGAAAAAAAGATCACAAGTGTGCTATTAACATCCTCAGATGCTGTGAGTGATCCCTGGGTGGGCAAGATCCATCTGGAGCAAGTTCTTTAAGTAGCAGGAGTGTTTTCTAAGAGCTGGATGGAACCAAGAGTGGCAGCAGCAATGAGAGCAGATAGTTTACTGTGCTGCTTTTAACTCAGACTACTGCAATGTCATAAGGCTGAAAATACTTGACTGTGCTGAGTCTATGGCAATGTGCAAATCACACTCCCTGGAGGCAATCACTGTTATTAATTCATCTCCAGAGTCATATGGGTATAATTATACTCATGTAGATTAATCCTTTGTCCTGTTGGAATAGAAGGTCTCCCTTCTTTGTTTCTGTGACGTGCTCATCCTGAACAAAAGCTTCTCTACCACATGCCTTGATATTTTTCAGAAAATATCTATTTAGGTTGGACAGATGTTAATTTTCAACTCCAGCTCCAAAGCACAAGTGTGCTGAGTTACAGAAGAAACAAATCAAAAGGTCAGTTCTGGGTCCCAAATCTACTGAGAAAGGTTGTTTCTCATGTAATACAGGGATCTGGTAAATAATATCTCAGTTCTAACAGCTGCCTTGGAGACGAGAAAACCACTGAAAGTTTCTTACATCAGGTTCATAGTCAAGCAGTTTTGTTTTTTACTAGCTTAATCCTACACAGAAAAGGAAATTTAAAACATATCAGTGATTGCAATGCAAAGATCACTTTCATTGAGACTTCAGAAGGGTTTGCTAGCATTTTTTTGTTTCATAATACCATGTGCTAGGAATTGTTTTAGTCATTTCAGTCACTGGAGAACTCTGGAGCTGATTTCCAGTCATTTCCCCAGCTTGACACGATGTACTGACCCGTGATTCCTGAAGCTCATTCAGCAATATGCTGTCATCTACATTGATAGAAACCCTGAAAACATACAGCTGCTGCAGTAAGAAAGTAATTTTAAGTGATGGGCAGAAATGCCAGAAGGTTGCAAAGGTTTTTGTTGCTCTTGTGAGAGGGAGCGAGGAGCCAGAAAGGAAGCTGCAGCACTGCAAGAGTGGGAACTGAAGTCACAGAGGATGATGAAAGAGCTGAGGCATTAAATGAATACTTGACAAGCAAGAACAGTAGAAGATGTGCCAGCTGAAGCTGGCTGTGGTATCCACTCCCACGGTTGACTTCAGAGCTAGTGAGGCACAGATATTGAATAAGTTCAGAGAAGTTGAAATCAACAAATCATCCATGGTGTGTGCAGCCTTGAGGCTTTCAAAGGAGATGGGAATCATGCACAAAAAAAAAGGAGATGGGAATAATACACAGCTCAGGTAGACTGGGCTTCACTCAGCAGCTGGAATGCCAAATTCACAAATAATAAAGAGAGAGAAAACAGTCGTAGACCAAATACCATAAAATCTTAATTACAACTGTGTAACTACAGGAAATCCCCACCAAGTCAGATGTGACATTTGTTTTCCCTCAGCAGAGGATTTTATTTACATATTTAGCTCAGCATGTTCCTCTCACATGAAATGTCTTTCCATATTCACGCACATTTAAAGATTTCAATGAGCTTTTCAGGAGCAAAGTGTCAGAGCACCGTGTTGACAGGGAGCTTTGTGACACATGCCATGTGATACAAGCTCTGTCAGTCATGTCATCGATGGGTGATGGAGGGAGAGACTAAATTAAGCAGTGGGCAAGTTGTGCACTCATTCCTGTGTATTTTCTTCCTTTTTTTTTGTCTTTAGTGGAGAGGGAAGGAATCTCTCTCTCAGAAGTCTACCTGCCATTTCCTTGGAAGGAAAGATGCACTTCCTAGGAATGAGCCTTATTACCTCTGTGGAACTTGTCACATTTTTTCCCAAGAAAAAGCCCTGTGGGCTCAGTCCTTAGTGGCTCTTGCTAAGCAGAAACAAGCAGGTGACCTGTTCACCACTGTCACAAGACACTTGAGTCTACCTTGTGTAGCTGGCCATGGTGGCCTGACAGATCTGTCTCCTTCCTTTTTCTGTTTTATTTGTCTCCATGAACCAATAAACCAAATCAACCTTCAGTCAGACACCCAAGGTATAGCTGAGATGTCTACAAAGGGGATTGTATTTTAATACATCTTGAAAGATCACTCCCCTTGTTGATTTGAACTGCAGTAAGAAGAAGGCAAATGAATATGTAGCCATAAAACCAGCAGATGCTGATGAAAAGGTAAATACAATGGGAATTAGGGTTGGGTGTATTGCAAAGGAAGGCATCACAAAGCACTACTGAGATGTACTTTCACTCTGAGTGGCCACAGCACAGCTAATTAGAAACATTCTTCTTCATCTTGCTGTTAATCTTTTAGCCCTTATTTACACTAGTGGGTTCCCTCTTGTGAATAGGAGCAGCAAGATAAAGTCTGTAATGGCTTGTGCTTCAGTTTGAGGCTCATAGATAGAAGGTCCAAGCTCATAGATGTGATGGAAGGATCATTATTTTTGTTGTTTTTACCTGTTATATAAAAATGAGCTGACCATTTTCACTCCACAAAGTAGTGTATACGTCATCACTGAAATTCTTTGAGATAAAATAGCCAATGTTGACTTCCACTGCACAATTCCTTTTAGAACAAACATTAATGATAAAGTACAGGACCAGTTTGATGCTAAAATCAGGTATAAAACAAACATAGACACACCATTCTAAAATTTGAACAAAGCTTTTTCCCTTTGAAATACTTAAAATTTATTCCGTAACATTTGAACTCTTCTGTTTTAAAAACCTTTTAGTGAAATGGAAGTGTTTATTTTTCATCAGGAAACACATTTTTAGTCCAAATTGGGATTTCCACAAGAGATGTGTTTTCATTTCAGAAAGTTGCTGTTGTTGTAAAATACTTGAGCCAACATATTTTCACAGCTCTAGTAATGGGAAAATTGTGAGTGTTGTTCTGAAGCACTTGAGTGTTGTATTTAACTGCAAATTTGGAGGAGAAAAAAATCAAAAGTATGAGTAAAATCAAATATTGGTTTATGTATATATCCATAATATATAGTAGATGGGCTCTATCAGCCCAACACCATCTTCTAGTGCTGGTGCCTTCAAATCCCTCCCAGGAAATGGCACCAGTGTTGCATGTCTCTGCAGCAGCATTTAGCAATCAAAATCCATCCCATGGAATTTATATGGGCAGAATGTGATTTCATCCAGAAAGAATTATGCTGCTCTTTAATCTGATTTTCTCTATGGATTTAAAGAAATTTCCCATGTAGAGAGTAACTCTATCCATTTATAGTATTTCCAAAGAAGAGGAGGCCTTTTTGCTGCTCTCATCTC
>NW_008629407.1:0-338 GCF_000691845.1 Merops nubicus
TCTCCGCGCGGTGTGCGCTCTCTGCAGGGCGGTGATGCCGTCTCCACGTTTACTAACGTGGGCTTCTGCATCAGCAGCAGAGTGGAAAAGGTAACGCTGATAATTAGCTGAGTCTCATCTGTAATAAAAACCCCTTTCGGGTCACAGAATTGTAGCTATGAAGGGCAGCAGTACAGTGACCTAAGTGGAATGACCGACACGCTTAAGTCATTTCACTTACATGCTTTTACATGCAATGAAGTTAAAATAACTGGGCTTCAGAGGAACGGTCTCCCGCCCTGGGCCGTGACCAGTGCCACCGCACTGCGGAAACGATCGCTTCGGTGTCGCTGGCTGGT
>NW_008629407.1:401-757 GCF_000691845.1 Merops nubicus
GGGCAACGGCATCCAGTCACCAGCTGCCCAGTTCGTGCCGCAAGTCCCCCTGTGAACGCTGGTGTGAGAAAGGACAGGGCAAAGCCGAGGAGAGGAGCAGGCTCTTTGAGAGAGGCAGCTCCGGAGCGTGGATGGTCCTCTCAAGTGCCACCGGGGAGCAGCACCGGGTGCTCCACAAACACAGGGAGAGAGGCACTCCTGCGTTTTACATTGCAGCAAAGCGAACTATTTTTATGCATTAAAACATATGAAAGATGTGGGCTACAAATCTTCTGATGACGAAGTCGAAGCGCCTGAACCTCCTCCCCAGCACTGCCTGGCAGCTCCCGGCGCTTGCCTCTGGGGGGCCGCTGCCC
>NW_008629408.1:0-4270 GCF_000691845.1 Merops nubicus
TCAGCCTGTCCTCATAGAGGAGGTGCTTCAGCCCCCTGAACATATTCATGATCCTCCTCTGGACTCACGTGAGCAGGGCCATGAGTCTTTCTCCTTTTGGGTCACCCCAGAGCTGAACACAGTACTCCAGGTAATCACACGGAAGAAACTAACACCTCTTCCCTGTGCTTAACAATGCTGTAAGTTCTGTGATCCAAAATTTTAGGATCTTGTAGGTTTAATGGCAGTTACCAGCTTTCCTGTCAGACTTTGTCATTGCTGGTTTAAAGTGCTGGAGTAAGCAGACAATTAGCCCTGTCCAAAGTACTCGGCTCCGGTCCCTTATCAAAAAACAGCACAAGCATACACAGAATGAGAAAGCAAATCTCTCAAGCTAGTATCAAACAGCTTTCTAGATGACACTGCAACTGTTCACTGCTGGCCATGTAAAACCAACCTGCAATTGGCAAATCTTGGTACAGAAAACAACAGGAAAAAATTTTCAAGACAGTTAGCCATGACTTCTATCTAGTTTGCAGATTTTGCTTTGACAGACAGCGAAGGTACTAACTTAAACAGTAGAGATGGCTCCAGCTATCAATCTGCACAGTTGATAAACTCTTCCCTATGCTTGCCTTGGTAAGCAAATTGAAAGCATCTGTGGTGGTCTTTTTACGTTGTTCGTTTGAGGGGGGAGAAGAGGAATGCAATAATTACATCTTCCTTGTGGTTTAAAAAAAGATCACCTGCTGCTTTGCTTTTTTGCTTAGCTATATAGAGCTGAGCTTCAGTCCTGAAGATCAAGGTGTGTACAAGTATTGCACTTTAAACTTTGTTTGTTCTAAAAATAAATAAGAAATTTGCAGACTCCTGTATGATTTTAATCCTGCTTTTCAGGATGAAAACAGTGTTCCTTCCTGGGAACTTTCCTGTTTGTGCTTATATTTTACTGTACCTCAAGAACTGGTCTAAAATTGACTTGATCTTTCATATTGCTTAGCTGAAGAAAGAAAGTAAGTTTGCAATTATTTCCAATAAACTAAGAACGTCTGAGAGAGAAGAGGGGATCTGAATAAAATATATTCTGCTTTTAACTTAGAAATGATGGTACTGCCCTGAACTTATAAGCTAATGTTAAGGAAAGCGTAGAACATTGGTTTGTCACTGTGATATGATAGGAGTCCTTTCCTGATGCACAGCTCTACCAGAAAAGTTTCTCTGGGCTATAAGTGTCATCCTCTGAAAAATGTGCCCAAGAGGTAAAGGGGGGAAACTGTTACACACCATAAGTTTGACTGTTTAAAAAGTTATATCAGGCCTTTTTTGCATAAAATTTCTGAGGTGTGTTTGGATGATACCAGCATTCCAAGGGGAAAGGTAGAAGGAAGGAGCAGAGCACACAGCTGTGCCATGCACCTCCAGCATGTTTGGTGCTGCATCAAGAAAGGTGAGTCTTCTGTCTGCCTGCTTGTGCTTTCTGAAATGCCAGTGTGAGGATATAATGTGCTAGCTATAGCTTAAGTAGATTGTTTAAAATAATTGTTTCAGAGTCTGTTACTCAGTATTTTTTAGTCATTTGCTTCACATAATGATCATCATCTGCTTGAAATTAAGCCTCCATATGGAAATAATCTGGAGTGCAATGGCTGTGTTCTTATTTGGATGTGTTTCTGTTATTATTTTTTTAAAATATTATACATCTAGTCGTGGTTGAAAAAAAAAAAAGACTGGGATTATGGGAGTATATAGGGGTAGTGCAGTCTCAAGAGCCATTGATAGAGTAGCTAACTTCCCAGTAAAAGCCTGACCACCAGCTACTGAATAAACTTGCATTATTGTTCCTCTGTTTGATCAGTGCTTTCAGTGAGCTTTTCCTGCATCTATTTGCGTTGTGCTGATACCAGCAGTTGGCTCCCTGTGAGCTCCTGAGCTCTGACAGGCAATGTTTCCATCAGCCTGCAGATGGTTTTGCACGAGGGGTTTGGCAGTGGAGTGTATCAGTACTGTCTCCTTCTAAATAGGCAGGATGTGCGAGCACCTTTTCTCTTTTTACCCTGCCTCTTGGGGTTCCTTATGAAGAAAATATTGTACAATGCAAAGGTAAGGTGTAAGCAAAACTGTTATCTCAGAGTTTTGAAGGAGGGGTAGGTAGGCTCCGGAGGATGGTGGCCTCCATAGCACATCCATCTTTTCTCAGCTAAGCCATGCTTCAACACAAGCTCCTGAGCTTGCATCTTGGTCTACTATTGATGTTCACATAAGTTCTGTGCTGCTTGATTTAGAAGCCTGGGCTTACAACTGGAACATCCGTATCTGTTTCTTGCGGCACTCTTCTGACTTGTTAAATCTGCTTTTGTTGTTGCCTGAGGTCTTCCAGGGGAGCAGGAGTCCTGTCCTCGGCTTCTCGTGGCATCTTTCTGCCCTGACACTTGGACTGGCATTACTTCTTATCTCCCAATGCATGTTCCTCTAGAGTAGCAAGCTGGTGAGATGACTGCTGTCTGAACTCACTTATGTCCCCAGCAGGTGTGGGCTTGTTTTGCAGAAAGTGCAGGTGGGATCTAGAATAAAAAATCAGATATTTTTCTGTGAACCTTTATCTACCTCTTATGCATCCATAAAAATCCATCTCCTGTGACAGCAGCTTTCAGAATCACAGCTACCCCCTTCTTACATGAAAACACCTTGTTTACCAGAACCCTGTGTTATATTGTACATCTGCTCTAAATGTTGCTGTACTAGACACAACTGAGCCTAACATCCATTATCAGTTGCTGCTTCATTATTTAATAAGCTCCTGTAATATGAAACTTGCCTTGGTTTGTGTTCACTCTGGCTTCTTCCTGAGGTGCCAGTTATCACTGTTTATTTTTTCCCAATACTCTTAACCAAATCAAGTGGACATCACAGGAGAAAGTATTTGGAAGGTGAAGCTTTGTAGGATGTAATTTTGTGATTGTCTTAACCAGGTCTTCAGGGTTTAAGTAAACACTTGGAATTTTCCTTCCATGATGCGGTGATGAGCAAATATTCCCATCCTTTGCTCAGGAAAGGTAAGATACAGTTTTCCTGAGCATTACTACAAATATTTTCTTCTTCATTAATATTGATGGTGGTTCACTCACCAGCATGTCAAGGTTTCCTTTTTTTTCTTACAGGACAGACTCCTCAATATGAACCCTGGACTCCCTGACAAATATTCAGTGCTTGAAATTTCTTTTTCCACTTAATATTGTAGTTTCTGGCAACTGACTTGTAACTGCATAACAGTGTCCAATTGAAAGTTAATAACCTCATTTGCTTTTCAGAGTGCTTTGCAGCAGACAATGGACAGATTGTCAATTTGCCTTAGTTAGCAGTGCTTGAGGTGATCGCTTCTGTCTCCTGTGTGTTTGCCAAATATGAAGCAATCCATTGAATTACTTTTTTTTTTTTTTTTTTTTTTTTTCCCTCTCCATGTGGTAATATCATCTTAACCTGTGGAGCTCACCACAGCTTGCTTGACTGATTCTAAGCTCAGCACGACTTCCCGTTGCAGAATTTCGGAGGCAGACAGTCCTGACTACAGCGTCTGAGTCCAAACTTCATTTTAGGTTATGTTCAACCTGCAGAAATTGAATTGAGTTATCCAAGGATAAGTAGTCTTCTTAGGGCAGCTGCAGAAGTCTGATTTCTTATCAGGCCATGAGCACATCAGGAAAGCTGGTCAAGATAGTGCTGGATTGTTCACAAACTCAGAACAATGTTGTATTGCTCATCGGACCCTTCCTATTATCTTCCTCTGCCCAACTCATCTGACAGCTCCTAAAATGTACCATACACATCACTTTGCCAAATGGAGTAGTCTTCATTGTTGTTAGCAAGTCCTCACTTCATTCAGGGTGAAAGGCTGCCTGAATATTTCCATTCCAGAGGGACACAATATGATGGTATTCAATGTTTTCATTCTTCTGGGTGTAAACCCAAACTATTCTTTTCATCAGTTTTTCTTAGGGTCTGATATTTGAGAACTGCACGCTGCAAAGGGTGCTTGGAAACATGCCTTCAGTGCCCACCAAGGAGGTCCCAGGGCACCCAAGCACTAGAAAGTGCATTTCTGCCTGCCAGGCCCCCTTGCCCAGTTTGGACTTCTAGCAGGTAAGCCATCTGCTCAGGGACTTACACTTCCCTTCTGGCCAATGTATGTCCATGGGTTCAGCACCTATGACAATGACCCATCTCTTTTTTCTTTATAGAAGCAGTTCTGATGCAGGGCGTAGGCTGACTTAACCTCGTTGACACTTCTAAGCTA
>NW_008629409.1:0-1115 GCF_000691845.1 Merops nubicus
TCAGTACCACCCTGGCACCATCCTCCCCACCCCCCTGGCACCACGAGGCAGATGGTCCCAGCTTGCCTCTGGCCTGTCCCAGGACACAGCCTCTGCCTCTGCCTTCCCTGGGGAACTTTATTTTTTTTTTTTAAAAAATAAAGAAAGAAAGGACTTGAAACCAAATCCTCAAATGGTGGCAAAATCCCCTGGGGGGGAAACAAGAAGCTGGAAACCACGGTTTGTTCCTGGCTCCAGCCAGCCTGTAATTACCTCCAGTTGGAGCTGGGTAGGTGAGAAAATTTTCCTGAGTAGCTAAAATTAAAAAAAAACCAACCCCCAAACTCGCTGGTGGGGGTTTGGAGCCAAGGCTGAGGAGGAGGAGGAGGAGGAGGAAGAGCAGCACTCCCAGGTGTTGGGTTCACAGCACCCTGGGAATGTGTTTCCACGTGGACTGGTTAGAGCCTGGCAGCCCCAGTGCCCACCAGTGGAGTTGAGGTCAGAGCTCCAGCATCATCCCCTCCTCCTCCTCCTCTTCCTCCTCCTTCAGCCTCAGGCCCTTTCACCTCGCTGGGCAGGTTTGCTGTTCCCAGACACACAAAGCACCAGCCCCATTCATTTCCCATTTAGATTTGAGACATCACCCCCAAATAAACACCCCCAAATAACCACCCCCAACTCATCCACCTGTCTGAGAAGCTGGAACGAGAGATTTGGGCCCAAAAAATACCCCTGAGTGAGACAGGGCTGGTCCTCAACACCCAGCCCCTGGGGAGAAACGTCCTCCTGAGAGCCACCCCAGGAAGGTGGGACCAAGGAACCCAGTTTTGGCACCACCAGCAGAACTTCTTCCCACTGGAGGTTGTTCTGGGCAGCCCCAGGAGGTTACAACCCTCCCTGGCATCCTCCCTGGCATCCTCCCTGGGCACCCGCCCCGCTGCCCCCGGCCTCAGCCCCTCCAGGGTTAATTGATGGGCTGTAATTAAGGGTGAAGGCACCCAGGAGGTGTCTGACTCCTGCCCAGAGCCAGCAGCAGCCTGAGGGAAGTGTCCCCCCAGCAGCAGAGACCCTGGGGGACTCCTCCACTGCCACCTCTGGACACCACCCAGGCTGCCACGAGGGATCTGGATCCACCC
>NW_008629410.1:0-11878 GCF_000691845.1 Merops nubicus
GGTCACCGCCCGCTGCGCCCGTTACAGCCAGGGAGGGGAGGCCGATGGCAGCGAGAACACAGCGCGTTTAATTTCAATAGTTCCCCCGGTTATCACACGTGGCGGAGTTAAATACAGCCCGAGCCTCCACAAACCCCTTTCGCGTCACGTCCACCAAGCAAGTGACCGTGAGAAGCTTTGGCTTTTGACTTTATTATTTAAATTTCTGAGCAGGCACTTACACGAAGGAGTTAAATTTGCTCCCCTGCCAAGGTAACCGGCGTTAGAAGTACCCTGGCACAAAGTACACAGCGCCTTTGCTTTATCAAAGTGCCACAGTAATAAAACGGTTGTTACAGAAACGTAATTCGATTGTTGGTTTCTCATAAAGTAAGGTTACCCGTGACACTTGCACCACAGTCGAGGAGTCTTGGTTTAAAGGCCAAGTGAAGAACAAGCACAAGTAGCCTTCTGCAGAGCGGGCTCCATCCCATGCCCAAGCCATACATCCGACAGCAGAGGACATGCTCACTGAGGAGGAGAGGACAGCTAACTCCTTTAAGCTACTTTTTCAAACAGTAAATGCATATGAGATGATCAAGACAAACCTGATGCTGCCAGACAAGCTTCTAACATTTTTAAGGCTTGCCTGGCTTCAAAATAGCTTTCCAGAAGATCACAAAAAGCTTGTTTGCCCTCATAACAGGCCCAAGAGGAGGATGTCCTTCGAGAACTTTTGCCTCTCCTGTCAGGACAGCGAGGAGACAGACTGTGAAGACAGTGGAAGCATGAGGCTAGGAGGAACCACATAGTTTCGTGTATTTGCAAAATAATCAAATGTTACCAGCATTTGTTAAATTGGTAAAAGATAATGAGATAATGATACTTTACCCACTCACCACCTGCAGATGAAATCATGACAACATCTTTACAGTCACTAATTACTGAACAATGAGCCCAAATGTCAGGAGTAACTCACACAAAAGGCTCAGAGAAGTACAGTAGACAGAGAACTGGCAAAAGGAGGGCAAATATGCTTCCAAACATTCTTTGCTACTGAGATTTAAAGCTTCTTAGAAACCGTGGTGTCTGAAGGCTCCACAGTCATCACAGTCATAGTGCACATACATGCAGTTACAGCTGAAGCCTGTCCAACACAGTAATTAGAAGCCTTAGGACAAATTCACTGTAAATCTCCATTTCTAGTGTGATTTAGTCAATTGTCATTTTACTTACTGTCATTTCAAAACAAATGCAAATAAGCAACATTGGAAAGAAACATGCAATAAACAACATGAGAGAAGGGAAATGCTTTTGTCTACACTGTATAGGTGATCAACAAAAATAAAATACACCAGCCTACCATGCATGGAAATAACTAGATTTAAGTTTATGCAAATCCAGGTGCATATAACTATGAAATAAAAGTAAATGTGCAGTATAAAATAGTAGCTTAAGAAAGTTCCAGTGTTTGAGAAAGCACTTTATTTTAAATGTATATACATACTTGAATGTTTAACTGAAGAACACTTTAGCAGTATGGTAAATGCAGCACTGTGAGATGAAGGAAGACAGCTGTAAGAGGAATTTTGGCCTTCTTTTCCCACAGGCTGCTGCCACCTTTAACCTGCTGAAGCATTGTAAAGTTTTTCACCTTATACCAGTTCACATTTCAGGTTGCTCGGCAGATGCTTGTGACTCTGGAGATTCAAATCGCTGGTGAAAGTTTGTTCGCTGTTTCCTCAGCTTCTCAGGAGCTTTTCTCCATAGAATTATTTCCTGTTTGAAGCATCAAACACTTTTGAAACCACCCTCTACCATTAAGCCAGCAGCATTAAGTATCTTAAGCTCCTGATAGGCAAAGACTTCTGAAAAATAACTAACTAAAACCACCACCACAAAAAACTGTGCATCCCCACTACTCACAGAACAGTGCAGTACACATGAAAAGTAACAAGAAGAGAACACTAAGTTTACATATTTAGTTACTGCCTAAACACTTAGCTTTATCAATCTTGAGCAGTAAGCTCTTCTGTAACAGTCCTACTCCTAACTGATAGCATTAAGGAGTTCAGGAAGTTTTTCTTACTGCTTTTCCTCAAACACCAAAGCCCAGAGTCACTGTACGCTCCAGTTGCCTTTTGGTTTCCATTTGAAGTTTACTACCTTGCCTATTCTTTAAAATGAAGATTCTGCTCTAATCTACAGAGCTTCATTCCAGTGACCCTTCTTGCTATTTCTTTCCTCAGCATCACCTCAACTTCTGTTACAGTCTCAAGCATCTTGGCCCTTACTACAGTTTTGAACCTGGGCTAATGCTGGGAGCGCAAATCCACCTGCAGTACTTCAAAAAAGGAGGCAAACAAATGCACCTGTAGCTCGTTCTACCCACAAAGTGTTTTGTCTGAATATTCACAATACAAGGTTGTTCTAGAGCAGTGAGCATCCCATCTTTGTTGAGATAGTGCCTGTCAACCCCCTTGTGAGCTTGCAAAAAGGAGACATTTTCTATACAGCTTCCGAGACACTCGCCAGCAGTAATGCTTATGCCATACACTAAGTTCAGGTGGCTTCTCCTGTGCTGAACATTCATAGTAGCATATATAACAGACCAGATAATTCTGCAACAAATTTCTACAGGCCATACCTGCTGTTTGAAGTATCGCCTGTCTTCTTCATCCACAAGCACTAGATTTAAGAAGTACCTCACCGAAAATTTTTTGTTCACATCCCTCATTGTTGGAGTTGGGTCATAGCCTGCTAAGAACAGTCTTATAGGAATAGATTCACCTAAAAAAAAAAAAAAACTTTCACTTAGTTCCTCCAAACTGGTTGTCATTAATGCAGTTGCAGAAGACACACAAAAGAAATGCAGTTTCCCAAGCACTACCTGCACCACTTCCTTTATTAAAGGGGACAAAACAATAAAATAAAAAACATCCATCAAACGTAACACTGAGCACATAGGCAAGTGGGAATATTTTATCAGTGGAAGCATGATAGCCAGGCAAGACAAAAGAATCACTATCTTGAGCTCTCTAGAGCTGGTCTACACCACAGAGTCAGGTTTGAACCAAAGTGATAAAAGGATCAGTTGTAGAATTTCCAATGGTAAATAAAGGTAATAATTACTATGATCCCAAGTGAAATGCCCTAAGTCAATAAAAATGTCTGCTTTGGATAGCAAAATCCACTGTCATTTCAGCAACCTGAGGAGAAGTGTGGTTTCTCCAAGAAAAATTTAGAAAAGCCATCTCTTCTCCAGATTTTTTTAAAGCACAGTTTTAACATTTACCCTTTAAAACGAGCACAGATATTTACCTTTAACTGGTGCACCATCCATTATTTCATACTTTGCAATAGTTTCAGTCTCTGTTGTGGTGCTGGGTCCTGGTGAAACAAGTTTACACTGTGAGAAAACATGCTGCTGTTTTAAACATTTACCAAGTTTCAGCATAGCAATTTCTACTCTGTAGCATTTAAATAACACAGCACTGGAATTTTTGCCTTTGTCTTGAATATAAATTGCACCTAGCTAAAGCAAGCAAAACCCCTTCCTGGGCAGAGCATCTGTTGCTTACTCTCTCCTCGCCACACTTAAACAGAGGAGCAAGTCCACCTGGATGTGTGAGCCTTAAATAAGAGACAAGCATGCAAGGAAGGACTCATGAAATAGTTCTCATTGGTGGGCAATGCTAATGAATGATTCTACTAGGCCACAGTCAAGACTAGAAACCTGAAGGGTTATTTATCACCCAGCACAAGAACCACCTTTCTCCAGGTCCTACAACGAAGAAACAAGGGTACCCAATTTAGCTGCAAAACCCAACAAAAAAAAAAAAGTAGAGAAAGTAGAGCTTTCTGCCCTTACTCTCTTTCTACAGGGTCCAAACGACTGTGGAATGAAGTCATGAGCCACAGTCTCTTACTGCCTTCCTAGCTTTGGAGCGTAAAAGCCCAACATGTACTAATCAAGCTGTTTCTGCTTCACAGCCTCTTGTTTATCCTGGAGCAAAGGAGGCTCAGGAGAGACCTTCTGACTCCACAACTCTCTGACAGGAGGTTGGAGACAGGTGGGGGCCAATCTCTTCTCCCAAGGAACAAGTGATAGGACAAGAGGAAACAGCCTCAAGTTGTGCAAGGGGAGGTTTACGTTGGACATTAGGAAAAATTTCTTCCCCAAAAGAGTTGTCAAGCCCTGGCCCCAGGCTGCCCAGGGCAGTGGTGGAGTCCCCATCCCTGGGGATGGTGAAATCCCCTGGGAGGGATTTCAAAGCTGCATAGATGCAATGCATGGTTTAGTGGTGACCTGGCAGTGCTGGGGAAACAGACCCGATGGTCTTAAAGGTCTCTTCCAACCAAAGCAGTTCTAGAATTCTATGTTGTTTCGATTGTATCCATTTTAGGCTGTCAGAAAATGACATTTCTAGAACGTGAGAGATACATGCTAATCTCCACTTTACCAGCTAATCTCTGCAGAGGCAAGGGGGTTTTCAGAATGCATTTCACACATTTTCCCGTTCTTGTTATCTATCAAGGCTGATTAAACTTCTGCATATTCACACCCAAGTTCCATTTACAAGGGTTCATGTTTGTGAAACTCACCCAACAATCACAATCCCAGAACAATGCTACAGACTGATGAGGTTGACTACTATGTATGAGTACCAAAGCACAAAATGCAAATGGTAGTCAAACACCAGTGAGAAAGAAGCACATGGAGCATTAGTTTAGCCAAAGCTGCAACTAGTGACTTCACTCTCCAGGTTTGCATAAGGCTCAACCGGCATACAAGTTGCCATTTCTTTTGGACTTTGTTTCTCTTACCAATTCCAGTAATCTCCTTTTTGATCAGCTGCAACTCCATGTGCTGAATTTTTATTCTCACTAAGAGGAAATAAATTTTTCCAACAATCACATCCTTTAACTGATACCTTTAAAAGAACAAAATGGGGTTTTTCATTAAAGAATAAACACAACTTTCACTCTTCTTGAACACAAGGTATACAGGCAGCTACCTCATCTGCCTTTTAACTACTTTGAGCTTACTTCCCCACCAAGCTAAGCACCTCAGCCAGACCAGTACAATTAGCACCTTTCCAGCACTTCAATATTAGTAAAAGAAATATTATATTTATACCAAAAAAGCATAAATTCAGAAATCAGGACTTAAATATTCACTAGTGACCTTCCTGCCAGTAATGAAGGGAGAACAGACAAGTATTCCTGAAAAAAGGCCACTGTGTAATTAGCAACCAAAAAGCTCAACACAATCATCACTGAAAATGTTGCTTTACATTTTACAGTCTTTAGATGCCAAGATTGTTCATCAAATATTACAAACTCTTCCCTTCTATCTCAAGAGCTCTACTTGAATGTGTTTTGTCCTAAGTGACACTTACTTTGACTTATTGTATTCAAACTCTATATGAAGACAGTCTTCAATGCCTACTTCCATCTTAATGGAGTTGTTTACATCTGGGTAGGTAGCGAGCTGATGAACAATCAAATCATATTCTTTCACCAAGTCTGACAGCCGTCTCACTATTGTCACTTTTAGAAAATACCTAGAAAGAAAGCCACCAAGTTAGCCATAATTATCTAGAATTGCATAAGAGAAAGCCTTTATGTTCTGAAGTACAGGTATTCTCTGAAAGACAAGAATACATTCTTGTATTTTGGTGTCTTACAGTTTTCTGCTTAATCTTACAAGACAAAACAGTTTTAGGTAGAAATGTGTGATTGTTTTGTTTGGTTGTGGTTTGTTGTGGGGTTTTTTTGTTTTGTTTTGGGCTTTTTTTCCCCCCTCCTTTTTAAAGGAGAGACAGAGACCATCCACTCTTGATAGAGCTGAAATAATTTTATCTATACAACACTGAGCAATTCCAAATCAAGTAGAAAAGGCTACATTATAACAGTCTCAGCAACTCAGTCAAGGCACTAGCTACTAGCTGCTACATGTCTGATCTAAAATCCAAAAGGAGAAGCAGAGGAGGGAGCACAGATGCTAAATTATTAATTTTCCACAGTAGAAGAGAGAAGGCTTAAGAGTCACAAACCTCAGCCTGACGTTGGCACCGATGTAGGATTCATATGGCTTTTCAACCTGCATGAATTCAAAGTCATAACTTCTGTTTTGGGTCAGTTCTCCAGGTAAGGCCAGTTCTTTCACTAAGTTGACAAATTCATGGGTATTGCTTTTGTCATTGAAGAGTTCTAAAGTTGAGGAAGTTAAAGGAAAACAAGTTTCAGTGTTTATTTTTAGCAAACAAAACTTGTCTCTGAATTTGTCAGGAGTAGGTTGGAGAGGACAACAGAAGCAATTAGATTTAAGTTACACATATTTGATCAAATGTTTTGCCCACTTCTTCAAAATGACCTTCAGTTTCAGCAAGCATTCCTAAAGAGCTAACTGTAATGAACAGAACACATATGTGAAGCTTCACTAGCATGACATTTTTTTAATGACAGTTTAGCTAGCTTTAATGAGTACCTTGCATTCTCTGTAATTAGCATTGTCCGATTTTAGCTTCCAGCATTTATTGCTGAAGGGACAAAAACCTTGAGCAACATCAAGACTGGCTCATTTAGCACAGGGCAGTGATCCCAACTGCTCCCCCCCAGATTAACACCACCTATCAAATGGTTTATTATTACTATTAGCCTACAATCAAATGGTTTATTATGACCACTGGTCTAAGTCAGTCATTTGGAAACAAGCTCTTCATATATAAGTACAGACACACCAGTTTCACAGCAACAGTATCTCCTGTCCCTAGACCACTGCCATTATTCTTTCTCCTAGATCTATGCCATGCACAGTCAGAACCTGGTCACATCTGCTACACAGCAGTTCAGACACAGGGTACTAGAGCCTAATGATTGATCAGAAATAGAGAATTCGTGAAACTCTAATCAAAGCCAGTTGCTATGAGCCTGAAACTTGAAGAATTACTTCCAAAGGGGACAGTGAAGCAAACAGCCCTCTAACAGAGAGGGAAGGAATTTTAGCAGACAGATTACCAGTTCTCCCTCACACGCACATATCTTCCCTCCCAGTGACTTTCTGGCTAGCACAAATTAGTATATTATTTGTGTTAAAATAAGGAGGATATAATCTTTTGGCACTTGTCATCCACTAACCCAGTCCAGTTGCAGTGTTTGAGCCACACTGCTGACAGTCAAAGTGCCAAGTTCCATAAACCACAACGGACCTAACAGCCCCTTTACAGCTCACACTCACCAATTTGTCCTACAAATTCAATTCTAATTCCTTGATGCTCTAGTCTCTTCCCAAGCTGCTTAAAGGAGATGTTCACCTACCAAGGCAAAAAAAAAAAAAAGTTAAGTTTTTCCACACTTTCACTCTATATATGATCTCAGTTAAAAGGAAAACATATTACTACATGTCTACGAAAACTGAGTCCTCTTCTCAACAGACCTTAGCTTGAAGGCAACCAAATCACACAGCTGATGATGAAATTAAGCATTACCAAGGCACCACTAAAGCATTTAAGAAAAATCTAATCATCCACAAGACTGAGTTTAAGAACAAAGCTTGAAACTTTTGAGTTGCAAAATTAAGAATCCAAGCCAGAGCTTAAGCAGAGTTCACATAGGCCAGTCACAACCCTCTTGCCATCTTTGAGAGCAAAGAGCTTCAAAGCATTTTCTGACAGTCACATTTAGAAGTCCAAAAAAGAATGGCCATGAGATGCATTCCTTTCAAGTCAAGCAAACTAAAGTTCCTTCCTCAGCAGACAGTTAATTATTAGTGTCAGAGAAGGCAATGAAAAATAACAAATAATAAAACTTACTATCAAGCCCTTCATTTGTGAATTTGAATCCCACCTCACAAGAAAAGATTCCATAAGGTTGCTTGCTATGGAACCATGTATTTACACATTTTTTATTAAGACTGTATAATGTTATCTTAAAAGGTAGTGATGACCAGAGAAATTCCTGTACCTTAAAATCCAGCACATATTGATATCTGAGCAGGAAGTAAACCACTTGAATAATCTATCATTGTGCTGAAAAGGAGGAGAGAGGTAGAGGGAAGTTGTCCAATAAATTTCTGGTATTCCAGACTGCCTCATTCCACTGTGCTTACGTGAGTCAAAATTCATCAGGCACCTCTCAGGCATCACTGATACAAACAAGAAGTGCTCAGGCCAATGCTTATATCAAAACTATTTCCATCAGTTTCCTGAGTTTGAAGGCCATCTTCTGAGAGTTTAACATCCTTGAAAGCATCTTTCTAGGGAACCAAGACCTTAGCATGGGAAGATATCTTAAGAGTAAGAAGATGCCTAGTGACAATAGGTCAGTCAGTCAAGATCAAAGTAGGTATTTAAAAGTCGATCTCAGAATCCAATACCTGACTCAAGTATTTTGGAGGAAAAGTGAATCATAACAGAAATACTCAGAGAGCAGCAATGGCTCCAGTAAAACTAGAGTGATGGCAAGGAGTTCCTAGGTGCAATATTTGAAGCAGAGAAAAACCTTCTGGCAATCTCAACCTTTTACTTTTTTCCCCCCCAACAAGAAAAAAACTCTTGTTGAGTCAGCAGCCAGCTGAACTTCACATGTTGCTCCTCTGATGCAATTCCAGAAACCACTTCAGGGCATGAAACACAAGGCTTAGCTTCAGGGTATGCAAAGAATATTGGCCGCACCAGCCAAAAACTGCTGTTAACACATGCTGGGTTGTGGATTTTGGAGATCAACAGGAAGGAGAATCAGGGGGATCCAGTTTGGAACAGTTTTCTTGCCAGAAGCAGCAATAGGATTGCACACGGTTAAACAAAAACTTTATTCACCAATCCAAGATGACCAGAAACAAGCAGCTATTAGACAAAATGCTCTTTTATCAGTTGCCTGAATAACTACCCTTAGAGCAACCCCATAAAGGAAAGCAGTCTCCTCTTTGAATAACACCAGCCAAAATTGCAGCTCTTGCTTATATCAGTTTTTCATTTACCTTCCTATATGTATTTGCATGCCAGAATCAGTAACTAAGTCACTTAAAAAAAAAAAAAAAAAAATTTACCTTTCCTGAAACAGATTCTCCATCATAGAAGAGATAATGTTTTTCCACTTTACCATCTTCTGTTTTGATTTCTGCTGTTTTTCGTGTTTCAGCATCACTAAGACTAACATCAATCTCACAAACAGGACCAAAAAGGCCTCCAAGAAAACTCTGGAACAGCAAGAATTAGATAAGTTACTACACAGTGAATATTGAATTTTAAACATGTTAGTTACTTGCAGCTGTATGCTATACACTGGGGAAAAATACTTGTGCTCCCATGAAGTTACAAAGCCATTATGTATTAGAGACCCAAGGAACAGCCATGACAAAAGACAGTTGTTCATCTAGCAAATAATTGAAATCAGGTCAGTAACAAGCAGTGACAGCTCTTACAAAATATAATGTTTATTAAAAAAGTACACGGCATAATTACTATTATTATTGCTACACTAAAATAAAATACTAAGGAATATTCATAACATTACTGTTGCAAGCACAATTTTGGTTTCTGTCACTGAGAAGTTTCCAATCATGGGCTTCCCTTTAAAATAAATAATAATTTTAAAACCACACTTAAAAAAGAAAAACCCCAACTTTTTAACAAAATTATTCCATCTGGTTCAAGATTTGAGACACTATGCCAAAAAAAAAACCTTACATATTGCTTTATACCCACTGTAACTTACTGCATAAACAGCAGTGACAAGGATGATCAGAAGTAAGGGGAGTAACAAAGTAAAAACCAACAGGATATAGCAAGGCCTGAAGCACCCCCCCAGCTGGTGGAGGAGAATAAGGGCTTTTATTTGCTGCCTCCTCCTATGCCCCACAGCTCTCTTCCCAGATGAAGGGAGCACTCACAGGTTCAAGAGGCAGCTGTTCTCCATACCAGCCACCTTAGCCACTCAACTGCCATCACAGAGTGGAGGTTAAAAGTTTACCCAGCCCACTATGACTATCAAACATCAGTCCTCACCTTACACCAGCACCCCCTACGCACCAAATTCTGACCAGCACTGAGCACAAGAAACCAGGAGAGATCATCCTTTGACCTTACACAAACACTCCTTACAAGAAGCTGCAAAAGATATTAGCAGCTCTCTGGGAACCTCAGCAAGATTAGTACAAAAGCCAACATTTTCTCCCAAGAATTAGGCACTAATCTGCTTTGACGTATTAAAGCGGACAACGCTTCACTAATTCAGTGTGAGCTGGTCTTTTTTTGGAGAAATTACACTATGTTCTCCATAAGAGCATCTGCTTCAAGCAGATGAATCTGGTGTCCATGAAACAGTCATTCTCACTTCACCAACTCCATATCGGAAATGGAGGACAAACACACTGCAAGACATTCTAGGGACCTGCAGTTTGAAATGCAGCACTAAAAACTAAAAGCCCAGAAGAAAGTTTCACCTGAGTACCACTGCTTAGCAGTAGGAACACTGAGTGACTTTTTGCTTACCCTTACAAGTCAAGCAAAGACATGGTGCAAGCTTGAGCTATAAAGCAGCAGTTCACACAGGAATGAACTGACTCTGTATTTGCTCAGACAGCAAGAGGCCCTCGTTCAACCCACACAGACATGTGTGACTCCAGCTGAAACCTGGCTGTATCTACTGCACATTCTCATAGGAAAGCAGAAGCACATGACAAACAAGGTGGCCAAATGGAAGGCCAAACTGTCTCCCAAACCTCTGCCAAGCACATATTTACATTAACTGCTGAAGCAAGAATTTACTTTTTTTTTTTAATGACTGCACACTAGAACCATTCTTGATTCCTGGCTCCTGAGGAAGAGGGAGAAAGAATAAAATTTCAACAAGAATTCCAAATCTTTAGACTGTTTTAAACTGTTACACATTACTTTTGAGCATGCCCATAGAAACTAATGATTTTCCAAAATAGCCATATACTTGCCCCCCACACCCAGCTAACCAAGGAAGTACATTACCTTTAAGTACACATTATACAAGATGCTCTCATGGTACCTTCCAAATGGAAAAGCTGTACCATCATTAAAAACACTGTCTGTTTAGTAACAGATCACTTTTCAAGGTGCTGCATATGAGTATTTCAACCATATCCCTTAGAGATTATCCATGATCTCACCCAGAGGGGATAAGCACATATGGAACAAAGATACCAACAGCTGGTATCTCCTCCAGTTGCTATTGAGGATACTGTGGTGAGGAAACTATGCAAAAGAAGTAGTATTTTAAGAAGCCACCTTATGGCTTGTTATGTTACAGCTTAAGAAAACGAAGACAGAGAAGTAGGGCTTTCAGGAGCTGGTCAAACACTAGGCTACATTCTCAATTTCATGCAAAAGACACATGCTGCAGATTTTGCTACATCAGGACCAAAATCAACCTGCATTCAGTTCTTTCAATAGCTGTACTGAAGGGCTTGTGGGACTCCCTGCAGTTGACAAGCAGTGCTGAAATCCCACCCACAGCTTCCCCCAGAGCACTAAAAAGCTTTTGCACATCCACGAGAGATCAAGTCGCGTTAAGGACTGCACGCGCTTCAGAACCCCAGAGCGCACCGATCTAGCCGATGCTTTAAGACATATAGTTTTATATCCCAGCACACCAAGCTAGAGCGAGCCTGCTAAGCACAGGGGGGCGGCTACTGCTCCAGCTCCGAAGGGTTCCTACCCGTCGCTGTCACCTCCACGCTGCCTCACGGGACCGCTGGAAGATGTCCCGGCCCCTCCAGGACTACCTTCCCCAGCGCCTCCCCACAGCGCACGCCGCGTAGGAAAAATGGAAGTCGGGTTCCGTGACCGAACCCCGGCGGCGCGGCAGCTGAACGCCCACAGTCCCGAAACTCTATTAAACCCCCCGCAAACCTTCGTGTTTCGGT
>NW_008629411.1:0-14297 GCF_000691845.1 Merops nubicus
TGGTGCGTGAGCGGCCCCTCTGCCTGCCCTGGGCTGGCCGGCACGGGCCGAGAGATGAGCGGCACGTACGAGAATAAAAGGATGCTGGAGGCTAAAAGGGTCTTTTATCAACAGGGATCTTTGAAATTAATATCACTGATGCTTCATGGCGATGGTTAGTAACTCGGGCGTAATCATTTGCCTTTAAAAGTTAAGCTTGTGTAGAAGCTATTGGTTAGAAGAAGCTGCTCGGTGCTCAGTTTATACTATAGTATTTACAATGTTGGTCCAAGGTATGCAAAAGCATGTGGGAAAAAAAAAAAAGAAAATCAAAAGCTGTTTGCTTTTCCAGGATCTCATTTCCCTTGAAACTCATCGTTCGGTAGGAGGATTATGAGTGAGGATTCATGAGGATTACAGCCATAAATAGAAACCATAACAATATACACCTTCTGCTTTCAAAAACCTGCAGACAACGGCTTTCTGGTCTTCCAGCTGAGTGAAGTTGTTGTGGGTATTGTAGTGGCTGATCATGCATGTGAAAAGAATTGAAAGAGCTTTTCAGATTTCAGAAAAAAAAATCTGGGTGCTATAATCATGGAAGAAATATGCATGTAAAATGGGAAGAAAAATAGTTGGGTGATTTCTCATGCAGTTTAATAGAAGTATGTACTGCAAACAAACCTCTCTGTGCTTGTGTGACTTTTCAGACCTGAAAATCCACCACTGAAAGGGTTTGTGCTGCAGTATGCCTGACATTGAATAGCAGTTTTGGAAAACAATAGCAACATAGTCTGAAATTACTACTCTGCTGAGAACTAAGCTTGTGTGGTAATACATAACTTGAAGGTGACAGCTTTTAAAAATAATTACCAAAAATGTATTATTGATTAAAAAAAATTTGAATGAGTCTATTGAAATCTCTTCTCATGTAAGAAGTGATCAAAATAATGATGATTTCACTAGACTGGATACTCTTTAAATTCTATTCCAGCACCTAATCAAGGGTGTTTAATCAAGATGTACTGCATGTCATTCAAACTGAATTAAATAGGAGCTTTTTATTTTCCTTGCCTGGGTGATGCCAGCCAGGGAGCCTTTTACCACAGTGTTGTTGGAGTGGCGTGAGGGGTGAGGTTTGTGTTCAGTTTGTCCAGGACAGACAAACTTACTTACAGTTATCCCAAAGAATTTAGAAATTAGGCTTTCTTTATGCTAATGACAGCTATAAAAGCATTTAATTTCTTTTCCTTCAGTCGTTGCATGTAAAAATTATGTCAGTTCTCTCTCTTCTGTGTTAACAGTCTATTTTGAGACTGTAGTCACTAGAGTTCATTAGGAAGGATAATGGGAATTTCAATCCTTTATCCAGTCCTGGTGATGTTATTAGGCATTAAGCCTTCTTAGGCGAATTTTCATGGAGAGTACCTAAAAGAGAAAGTGTGTTTATTTCCCAGTTTGTGGAGCTTCAAAAACCTTGTTACCTAGAGATGAAAGAATAGTGGCAGAGCTTGTAGGTATCATGTTATTTTAGTTATAGTAGGTTCTGTCCACACCAGTCAGAACTTAGGCTCCATTGAGTTTGAGTGCCCTATAAACATATCTATATAAAAAACAGTTGCAACTGTCCCAAATAACTTCTGGTGCAACTATGCAAAATGCAGCAGGTGATATAAAAATGAAACTTAGATAGGAGGATGAAAGACCAAAAAAAAGCCACAGCTATTCTGTTTTAAAATCACTGTTTTTTACTGTTCAGAATGAATAAAAGTGTGTTATAATAATGTGTCTACTGGCACCTGTAGGATTTACTAGTCTTTCAATTTTTCTCATACAGCCTTCTAAAATTTAAATCCCTTACACATCTTTCAGCTTACTAACATATGTTCCACGAACACTTTCCAAACAGCTTAATTTGTACTCCGAAATACTCCACTCCTTGCCTTTCAAAACTTTGTCTTACTTCTAACTTTTCCATCAATAGTGGCTGCAGTCACCAGTCCAAAGTTACTGTGTATTTCTGTCACTAAAGGTCATTCCCTAGCACAGATATGCAGTGTTTGATGGCAGAGAGGAGCAGCAAGAAATCTTGTTACTGACTCTCAAAGAATCTCTTTATTGTTCCTGTTAACTGTTAATCCTGTTAAGATTTTGCTTTCATCTGTAGTCAGCCCACTTTCCTAGGTTTGGACCCTGGATGTGAGGCTGCTAGGAGCAACTGTCTTCTAGCTGTAGCCTGGACACTTTTTAAGGCGAGTGACAAAATGTATAAGTTCCTTATTGTTTCTCTTGACTAGCATGCAGCTTATTCTTTCTTTTCTCTCAGATATGTCACTTAATGATTGGGGCTTTCCCGTTCTGTGACCTCAGAAAGTTAAAAGATTTAGGTGGATCTGAGCAGCCGTTGTCTCTGGGACATAAGGCTAGTGTTTGGCCCAGCTAGGCCATCACTTGGCTGTGCTGCTCTGATTTCTTAGCAATAGACCACACGCCAACTCAATCATTCAGCTTGCTGAACTTACATGCAGTCATTCAGTTGGGAAGTTAACCTGTTGTGGCTTTCCTAAAGTTACAGTAAGTGCTCTGTTTCTGGAGTTGTTTGAAAAGGAAGGAAAAACTTCAGTATCTGATTAACACCTTCGTAAAACCAAGGAACCTGCAAGGAAGGCAAGCTCTTGCTTAAGTGATTTTTTCCACACTTTTGAAGATACATGAACTGTATGTATTCTGTTGCAGCCTTAAGTGTTACAAGTAACTTTTCATGTTCTTAGACCTTAAAGCTTCCAGTAGATTTTGTTGTCTAGTGCCATAAATATGTGAAGTAAACTTGATCTTGAAGGTGCTATATTAAAACTTGGTGTCTCTGCTCACTTCTAGCAGTTATAACTAGTAAGAGGGAAATGAAGAAGCTAGACTTAAGGTTTTGAGGCTTAGAACCATTTTTGTTCAAATTATGAAAGCATGTGGAAAGCTATGTGCAGTTATGGATTAATACATACGTTTTATGAGGAAATACTGTAAAAGCAGGACTTCTCTAGTATTATTCATAGTAACTTGTAAATAAATCAGTTTCTGAATTAAGCACATCTGCAAAAAAATAAAATTCTTAAGTGTTGCTGCTGAAACTGTTGCTTAAACATTTTGGTTGCAAATACATTGTACCAAAAAGGGTATTAAACTTGATATTCCTTTCATAGAGTACTGTGACCATTTTCTTCAAAACCTTCAGCATTATGACATGAATCTTTGAAGAACATATCCAAAGAAGTCTTTAAGAAGCACTATGAAATCTCAGTTTTAAAACATGCATATTGGTGTCTCTTCTTTCTTGTCTCCTTTCTTTAGACATAAATCCCCTGAAAGCTGAGTACTGGTACAAAGGCAATTATAATTGGATGTCCAAGAGGTGGAAGTAATCTTTATCCACAGAACAATGTGCTGTGCTACTAGCAGTGTAATGTTCACTGTTGTTCTGGCACTGTCCTAGGTCATGGTCTGGACATCGTGCCCAAGAAGGGAGAGATCACTTCTGTTTCTGCTCAATTTTTTCTTGCTTTGCTGGGGTGAATTAGCTTTCAGGAATGCAAAGTGTAACGGTGAGTTTTAAGTTTGATGGGAACTGGACTGAGCCTGACAAATCAAATTGCAAAGGCAATTTGAGCTGTCATGTGATGGTAGCTTGCCTTCATTACTGACCAGTTTAGATTTGAACCGTTGACCTAGAGGTGAGAAACTCAGTATTGCATTATCAGTCCTCTGATCTGTCCTTATGCTCTCTTCTGTAAAGTCCCTGTATCCTTTTATACAGAACGTGCAGTAAATATTGAGCATCATTTGCACTTGTAAATACCAGAACAGCTTCCATTCCAGTTGTCTGCTGTGCATGTGAAAACACTGAAGTTAAATATAGCAACCATTTCTTAGACTCTCTGGCTTTTCATGAGAAGCCCTCATACAAATCCAACCATATGGCAAAAGCCAGCATTACCTTAAAACCATTAGTGAAGAACCTATTGCTACCATTAGCAGGAAAATGAACCCACAGCTCTAAGTAGCATACTGGGAGTTATTAATAACCTCAGGCTGCTGCTAAGAAAATGAACTTAAATGAAATATCATTAGGAGCTGAGTCATCCCACCAACACTGCTGCATGTTGTACCCCAGGTTTGTATTTGTCTGTGAAAGCCTTTTGAGAGTATGTTCTCATTATCACACATCTACTTTGTTCTTCATTGAGTATCTTCATTGTGCTCAATGATGTAAAAAGCATAATAGAAAGTTATTTCCATGCATTTCATAAAATAGATTCCACAAAATACTTGAAATACGCAGGTAGGAGTATGTATGCCATTTCCCCTTCATTCTGAGGCAAGATGTTTCTAGGCAACCTACTTAACGAGAAGAGGTCAAAAAATGGAAATATCTGTCCAAATTATTCTCAGTTTGTAAGGCTACTAAAACAATTTACTGTCTGCATACTGTGGTTTTTGTGAGCTGCAGAAATAATAAAATTTAGATTTGTATCTATTTGAATTGTCTTTTTATCTCCTTTCCCTTCTCCTCCAATTGTTAATCCTGTTCTCCTCCATAATAATGGACAGTGTTGTGGGTAGTCTGCACTGATTGACCTGCTGCCCAATCAGATGTTTAAGAAGTGAATTTTCCTACTTCCCCTCACTAAAAGTACAAATTTGGTCTTTTTCATCTGCCTGACCATAGTCCCACAGTCTATAAGAACATACATATTTTTGGGATCTGTTTTTTTTTTTTTTAATTCCAAAATGCTGGCAATTTCCCAACTGATTCAGAAATTGTTGGAAGAAAACTGATTTTGGTCAGATGTTTCTGTAGGCAATAAAAATTATTAGCCTAGTTACTAAAGAAATGAGGTTTATGACCCTGCTGTCTGATGTATTCTTAGTCCCATTTGTTTTCTCCCCTTTTTTCTTTTAAAGCATCCCACTTAGTGCAGTATCTTCCCTTTTTTTTGCATAGCATTTCTGGTGTACAGGAGCTATATCTGTTTTGTCATTTTTTCCCACTCCTTTGATTACACTACACTCATTTCCCACAGGTTCTGTCATTAAAATCAAAATGTCTAAATCCTTGGGGTTTTCCTGAGATTTGGAGAAATCAGGTTTTTAAACCTCATCACTTGTGACTGTTTCCTTCTTTTGAACAGCTCTCACATGAAACAATGCAATTTTATTTTGGAGGTAACACTTAATGGGATTGTGGTTGGTTGTAAAAGTATGGCAGAACCCTGGTGAACTTTTACTTAACTGTTTTGCAATAGGCCCTGGCTTGTTACTTTCCGCCAGAACTGATTTGATGAGTGGGTTTGGTCAAGCTTTCAGCCCTTGAATCTGAAGGCTAGAAGCCTGGATTTTGGAATTACTTTGCCCTGTTGTCTTTTACAGCTTCAAAAAATAAAAAATTCAGACAGTTAAAGCTTAGCTGCTTTCCCATCCTGTTTAAATAAGAACAGTGAGTGTGAGTTGTAGACATCTATTTTTAAAATGTAGTCAAGCTTACAAAATGGTACAAACACTTCTTGGCACAAAGGTGAGCTTTTAGTAGTGTATGCATTGCAAATTTGCAGTAAGTAGTTGCTGGTTCAAAGGTTAATAATGCTAAAGGCAGAAGCAGGTAGGATGAATTGTAACACAAAATGATCACATATTAGTGTTTTGTCTAGAATTTTTATGGCACCTGGGCTCACTGAAACTTATACAGAAGTACATGCTGTGTACTGTGTGTGGGGTGAACAGTTTGTGTATGAGAAGCCTGTGGGGAAACAAGGGGAAAATATATATTTATTTTTTTTTAAATCTGCATGAAAATTGTTTTGGCATTTTACACTTTTGAATAAAGACCAACTAGCTTGTTCATTTCTAGTGCTTAGTAAAATGTAAATCAGTCTTTGTAGTAGATAATGTTTGGTGCATGTAATTCTTATGTTCTTATTTAAAAAATGGGTATGTGATTTATTACATTTTGACTTTTGAAAATAATGAATGGACTAAAAATATATAAGAATGATTCAGACGTGGGAGACTGTTTGAAGAGGAGGAATTTTCTGTAAATACTTCCACAAAATGTTAAAATAAATGTATTCTGGGAAATAGTTAATCAGTAAAGTGTGTCACAAAGCAGAGGAGAGCAAAAGACTTTCTGATCCTTCATCTGGTATTCTCAGTAGAATGAACTTATGAGTGGATCAATAAACAACAGCTAATGCCTCTCAGCACATAGGTACATGGGCCATACTGTGACATGGAAGCAGGTTAATGTCCTCACTGTGTCTGCATATTAGTCAAGAAAATAGGTCATGGTGGGGGAAAGGGAGGGAAAATAAAAAAAAAAAAGGGTGAAAAAAGTGTTGATTATACGTTCTCCCTGTTCCTTAAAATTTTCCATTATACTGTATCTGAGTCATGCTAATAAATAGACAGCAAAGCTTCATAAAACTTGTGATTAATAAACTGCAGCATTCTCTGTGATGTCTGTTATGGGCGATTCTTATGCACAACAAATCTATGCATACTTACATTGTAACAGATGCTATCTGTGCAGTTTATGTAAATACTTTTGAAGTATTTTTAAAAAAGGTGTTGCCAGCAAAATCTTTAGGATCCTTTGATTATGGATGCTTGATAGACCTCTCAAAAGAGAACTGCAAAAGAATGCTGTATTGATAGCTTGGCAGTGCTGCAGGATGAGCAACAGTTTTCGTAGAAAGTGCCGTTTTTAAGGTGTTCCTAATTCTTTTAAAATTCTCAAAGCTAGACCACTTCCACAAATTTTTCAGGGAAGCATTTAAAAACATTATTTTAGACATTTCTCTTAAAATGTATTGTTTCAGGAGAGGATGGGCAAGGAAGGAATATAACTTTTCTCTTGGCAAATAGGCATTTATATTATCTTCTCCTTTTAGATAGATGGGTTTAAGACTGTAGTTTTGATAGGGAAATAGACATCTTTTGAGAAGAAATACCTTCTGTTGTGCTAATGTGTTTTCTTAAAGGGCTTTTCCTTTCAGGGAGAGAGAAAATTAGTTTAATTTAGTAATGCATTTCTTCGATCCATTTACTGATAATGGTTATAGCAGGCATATTCAGCTGTAAAATGATCACATAAATTAAGCTATTTTCTGCTTCTCTATTGTGTTTTTCTCTGTTCACTTTTTGCCTGCGATGGGTTTTCCTCTGCCTGTTTGCCTGGTGTTGCAGCTGCAGCCTGGAGAGGTGTCTGGGCAGTTCTGGTATTCGATTCTTGCTCTGCTAGGAGCTGGCAGTGTTCACAGGCAGAAGATGGTAGAATCTTGTCATCTCTACTGAAACAGAGAGGCTCACAGGCTTAGGGAAAAGGTGACATCTTCAAATTGAATAGTCCCTTTTTGTGACTGTATAGCTCCACTGGGAACGATTCTAGGTGGAAGCAGCAGTCCTAGCAATATCTTACTTTTTAGGATTATTCTGCAAAAGAATACAGGAGGTTTGGGGAGAGAAAACTGTGGGAAATGTGTGACTGTTGCAGTGTCATCCCCTACTAAATTGCTTAATTCTACTGTGAAAAATATGACTTCAAGTATCAATTACAAACTTAAATCCCTTTTTTCCTCTGGTAAGGAGTGTATGTACTGTTTGTACAGGAGATGGGATTGCTATGTCATTTATCAAATTTTAACCTTTGAGATATTTTATGTCATGTATGCATAGTACAAAAAAAAATATGTTGTAAAATTGTTTGAACAAGAATCCAAAGCGCAGAATAAAATTTCTAACTAATCCTAAACTCTTTAAATGTTTTTGGATTTTTTTTGTTTGGATTTTCACATCAGGAAACATTAAGGACATTCATTTTAGTAGTTTTACTTCAAATGTAGCTGTCTCTGGCAGGTTTGAAAATGGTTATGCTAGCTGTAGTTCTTCTTTCCTCATGTCATTACCCTCCACCTTTATTTTGGTGGTATCAATTAAAAAAAAAGTCCAGCAATATTCCAGGCTTCTCGTGGGCTTCCCTTCCTCTTACTCCAGCTTGTCTGGAATTCAGGTAATGCCATAAATGCTAAAAGCTTGGCCTATGTTGTTATCTGAAGACGCCAACAAATTACGATATTCATCTTGTCTGTAGTTGCCAATAGCCTTGAGTATTAATTGCACTCGAATTTTGATAAATACTTCAATAAAACAATGGAATTGCTTTTCTTGAGATGAACTCTCGGAATTTTTTGGTGGCAGTTCTTGTTTTCTACACACTAAATTTTCACTGCTTCTATGGGATGATGGCCTATTGAGCTGATATGGGAGTGCCGACAGAACCATAGGATGGCTTAGGTTGGAAGGGACCCTGGAGATCATCTAATCCAACCTCCCAACCATGGGCAGGGATGCCTCTCAACTAGACCAGGTTGCTCATCCAACCTGGCCTTTAAAACCTCCAGGGAGGGGGCATCCAACACTTCTCTGAGCAAACTGTTCCAGAGTCTCACCACCCTTGTACTGAAGAATTTCTTCCTAAGATCTAGTCTATACCTACTCTCCTTCAGTTTAAGACCATTTTGCCTTGTCCTGTTGTTGGACACTGTTGTGAAAAGTCTCTCTCCAGCCTTCCTGTAGGTTCCCTTCAGGCATTGAAAGGCAGTTATAAGGTCCCCCTGGAGTCTTCTCCAGGCTGAACAATCCCAGCGCCCTCAGCCTATTCTCATAGCAGAGATGCTCCAGCCCCTGGATCAACTTTTTGGCCCTCCTTTGGACTCGTTCCAAAAGATCTATGTCCCTTTTATGGCAGGGACACCAGAACTGGACGCAGGATTCGAGGCGGGGTCTCACAGGAGTAGAGCGAAGGTGGAGACTCACCTCTCTTAATCTGCTGGCCAAACCCCTCTTGATGCATCCCAGGACGTGGTTGGCCTTGTGGGCTGCACGAGCACACTGCTGGCTCACGCTGAGCTTGTCAATCAACACCTCCAAGTCTGCTCTCTCAAGTCTTTCTTTTATACAGGACATAATAATGGCTTCATTTGTCCAGTCATGCTAATGTGCTCATTTAGTTTGTGAAAATCACTAATAAATAAACAGTAGGAACTTTGATCAGGAAGCACATGAAGCATGTTATGAATTTATGGATATAAATGAAAACAAGAACGGTTCCAACTGTTTGTAAGGAAGACTTTTCTTCATTAGGACAGTCTTGCACTTGAATGCTGTACAGTCCCCATCCTTAGAGGTTTTTAAGACCCAATTGGATAAAGCCCTGAGCAACCTGGTCTCACCTTTTGGTCATTCTTTGAACATGAGGTTATACCAGAGAACTCCTCTAGTATCCTTTTGAGCCTCAGTTATTCTGTGTTTCTGATTTACTTGTTGATCACACTCATCTTCTTCAGCATCCTGTGTTCTTAACTACATGAGCTGATCATTTGGAGGGCTCAGGAAATTCCTTCACTAAGAATGGCATCACATGAGACTGAAGAATTAGAGGCATGTCACCAGCTCAGGAAGAAAAGGAGTGCAAACAAATTACTGTCCAGCTGTCCTGAGGAGCTGCTGAGGCCATGGACAGATGAACTTTGAAGAATATTTCTGTGAAGATTTAGTATAGATCAAGCTATTTTCTTAAGAGGACATTACTATTAAATACTATGTTCTAGATTTTAATAAATTATGGACGAACTTGACTAAGCAAACATTAATTTTTCTACAAGAAAAGGAGGATTCTGACATACTACAAAATAGAATAAATTCTAGCTGTTGGTAGGATATAGCATAACTTAGATATGGTGCACACTAGAATTAGAGCAATGAAGGGAGCACAATCTTTCTCCTGATAAAACCAAGACAAAACTTCCTATCTACCAGATGAGTTTAGCATGGCTTTTAAGCAGGTAATCACAGTGCTCTGTAGTATAATGGGCCTGCTGCTGAGCTTGTTGCCTCAACAAAACATGGGTGATTTTTCTTTTCCTTTTTTTTTTTTCCTTTCTTTTTTTTTTTTTGTTACTGATATGAACAAAGACAGAAAGAGGTCAAAAATAAATTCAGTTTAATTGCAATCAGCTGTTAAGCAGACTGAAGTGTATAAATGTTTTTTAAAAAGTAGCATTGTCAGTTACATTTCAGTCTTCTAGAATAAAGAAAAGATGCATTCAGATTAAAAAAAAAATAAATTTCCTGAAGAATCTCTTCAGGAGAACTTTTGTTGATTCAGAGTCACAGTTATGTCATGAAAAGGAAAAATTATAGAAACGATCATAATTTATGCCTCTATAATATAATTACTTTTAGTAAGAGGTTTATATTTACTTAAAGTGGGGAGGAAGAAATCTTATTTCTCTATCTAGTAGTAATATTTTGTTGAGGAAAGTGGTCCTAGACTTAACTGAGGTCAATTTTGTTTTAAATACACATTTTACATTTTAGTATTAACCATTGGTGTTGGAGGAAGATCAAATAGTTGATTTCCATTTACGTGTTTTTAAGGAAAGCTCCAAGTTCAGGGCTTGAATGCCATGGCAGAGCTGCTGGTGCTGCATAGTGGTGTTCTACATGGTTGCTCCAGTTTGCTAAATTACTTTAATATGAGAGAGGTTCTGGCAATGCTTTCTAGTGTGAATCCAGCTGCTTGTTTTGGACTGCACACAACAGAAAAACAGTTCAAGAATTAGCTTGCCCCTCACTTTCCGCAACAATGGTATGATATCTGTCCTCCCCCACAATGACTGTAGGCAATAAATTGAATTTTAGCACATAAATTAATGTTTGAATTTTCCTTCCTCTGCCCATTCCTATTATTTCAGCATGTAGTCATGGAGTTTTAATTCTGCCAACATTCTTTGTTCTTAAAAAAAACAAGCAGAAAACCCAACACCTACTGAATACAGAGGAAAGTGGTGTCAAATGAAAAGAAGGGTCTTCTATTTTACCCTTTTTTATGAGTGTTAACCCATTTAGCTAGTGTGGGGGTTCTGATTTATTTTTTCTCTGTCAGAGTGGGAAGAAGTTACCTTAGTTGCTTGCCAAATGAATTTGTGTTGGCTGATGATATTATCATATAAAGCCAGCTTTGGGCTGCTTTAAAGAGGTTGTGGAAAACCTCTTGTTCTTCAGGAGGTAAGTCCTCAGTCCCTTGTAAGGAAAGCCAGGATTTTTAGCTTGTCATCCATAGGTGCCCTAACTCAGGACAGCACGAATGGTCTGTCTTTAATAGTCCTTAACCCTTCTTCTCACAAGCAGTTTGCCTCCTCAGAAGGCAAATAAATAGTACCCAATATACTCTTTGAACAAAAAGTATATTTGCAACAGTAGCTGATATGTAAGGTGTTCCTTTACTGTGGGGAGGGTTTGTCTTCTGTCCTGTGCTTCTGGAATATCATTCTTTGTGCTTTTCCAGTCAGCTTTCAAAGAGGATTTTATTACTGATCTTGTAAAAAATAACAATAATAGAGCACGACACCTATCAGTCTAGACAAAGCTAATCACTTGTATTCTGGTTTTTGAAACATGGACCCTTGTAATTTTCTGGATTAGTAGGAACTTCCTGGAAGAGTTAAAAGAAGTCAAACAACTGTATGTATCAATTTTTTTTTCCCCTTTTTGAGCACTACAAAATAAATGACACCTGCAAAATCTAATTAGGTAATAATTCCTTCAAGAGTTCAGCACTATCCGTAGTCTATAATTGCCCAAATGACTTTAGAGAGGGAAAGTAATATTCTTCTACCGTAATAGCATTCACTTAAATGTCTTGATTTCTGAGTCTGGGGGCAGAGAAGGAAGCATGTGTATGTGTTTGCCTGCCATCTGAATGTTCCTTGGGAAATGCAATGCCAAGCCCAGTGCCTTTCTCTAAGCTTACTTGGACTTAATGTCAGAACTTGTTTACCTTCTTGCCCTGCTGGCAGATTGAGATCTTTGAAATCGTGGTTTCGAAAATTGGAAGCTGGAAAAAGAAAACTGTATCACTGCCAAAAATTCATTTGACATTTTTATAAAGAAATGTATCTTCCTGGAGGAAATACTGTTATCTTTGTGTGCTTCCAAGGCAAAATTGCTTTGAGATTCTTTACTCATCAAGGAAACTTCTCTGTTGCACTAGGATTTTATCAATGCATACTGGTACTGCAGGGATCATTTGGAGTTTAGACTAGGCTAATGGAGAGCAGCATTTGTTTTCTTTATAATGATATCTGTTCTTCTGCAACTGAAGTAATCTTTCTCTTGCAAACATGTTTCTCCCAGCAGATCATTTCTGTGACTTCGGTGGTTGTTGCCGCCTTGTGCAGCAACCCAGGATTGGAAATACAGACATTCTTACTACTGGAGTCAGTCCTGTTGTCTTATGCAGTTTAAATTTCAGCCTTGAGTCTTTTATTACCATTGAATGAAGTAACAGGAAAATACATTTGCTGGTCCCTTCAGATTTCTGGATGCAGCCAGGACACTAGCATTGAAAGCTTTGTGTTATGAATGCCATAGTTTTTATATGTCACTTGCCTGCATATTTACTTATGTTTTGATGAGAAATATAATTCTGCCTAGTAGAAAAAATAATCAGGTAGGATTGCTAGGCAAAGTGTTACATGGTGCAAATTTACAAAGTGTACTGATAAAAAGCAACAATATCTATTATTTAAGTAATTGGGGAATAACCTAAGGAAAGAAAAATACAGAGGAAGATAGAGAAGAACTTGAGTCTGTTATTTTGGTTTCAAAAATTTGTGAGCCGTAATACTGAGCTTGGTCATTACTTTCAGTCTTCCTGACCAGTGGAAAACATGAGATCTGCCATGTGGAGCTGGACCATGAATCTGCTTAGCCCGATTTCTGATTATGGTGGTAATTGGTAAGGGAGTGCTCTGTTTGACATTCTCCTCCAGCTCATGAATTTTACATTTCTGAATCTTTAAACTTTTGCATGCCATTATTTTCATTGTTTGTTCCCCAGAATTACTTGTTGTTTCAGCTTTAAGGGGTTCTGTCCTCCTCCTTGCCCTCAGTTTTATGGCAGGATGGTATGTGGGCATTCTTCTAATTTAGGCTTATGCCTGTTGCTACCAGGCCTCACGTATTTAGTTTAATATCATACCTCCTTTATTGGCTTTCTGTGTTGGTAGACTGTTAGCTGATTATAGGGAGAACAGTTAATAAAGGAAGGAGCTTTGCTTGATGCCCCTCTCTGGTTGCCTTATTTAAGATTTGTTCTTTGAGTCTATTTATTCTTTGTCCTCCACAATCAATTGGTAATTGTTTGTCTTTGGTTTTATGGCCTTTTATTTGTTTGTTGGTTCATTTTATGGCTTTGGATTTTTTTGTTTATGGCTTGTTTATTTGTGTGGGCTTTCTGTTATGTGGTCTTTTTGTTGTGGAGTTTGTTGTGCTTTTGTTATTATTACTTTTATTATTATTTCGTTGGATTTTTTTTTTTTAGGAAGGGCTTTTGGCTAGGGTTATGCAAATTCTGTTGGTCAAGCAGTATCAACTGTTGCCTAAACAAAATGCATAGAGAAATATTACAATAAAGCAAGGTACATCTAAGATTTGCTTTCCCTTGTTTGTTTTGTACCTTTCTGGCTGTCAGTAGTTTAGGGGTATCCTGAACTGGGTCTAGATAATAATCTGTAACTGCCTCCAACTGACTTTTCCTCCGTTTAATAAGCCTAGTCTTTCTGAACCAAATTCTATTTTGACACAGACAACATTCTGTGGTATGGAATTCCACAATTTATGTGATGTAGAGTTGGTTTGTGTCTCTATATTTGTTTTTCAACTTGTTACCTCATGATTTCTTTGCTTTACGGATTATAGTAATTGTGAAATACTTATAATCTGGAAAGCACATATATTGTGCCTAATCACTTGTGACATAAAGACAGCCCCCTTGTTCCCTTCCTAACTATCTATGCTTCTTGTCTTCGTTTGCTGTATTTTTTGTGGTTCTACCTGAGTATTTCAGGGATGTTATGGCAGGAAGTACAGATCAGATTAAAGCTTTAGAAGCACAATGGATTTATGAATACTATATCTGTTAATTTTATGTGTCCCAGGAAGATGTCAGTGAAGTCTGTGTACAGGACCATGTGGTCTACAGTCCTTGACATGCACAAATTTTTTAGCACTTTTACCCAAAGTGTTTGACTGCAGCTTTGCTCTTTGTGGGGGAAGTTAGCCATATAAACACTATATTTGTGTTTAATGGTACCATTGTGTTCTCTGCAATTGCACAACTTTCTAGGTTGCTTGTGGAAGGTGCTTTTAGTGAGATGGTATGTCTTCTGACTTCTTCTGTCTTTGCCCTGGCTCTAGATTAATTCCTG
>NW_008629411.1:14328-24185 GCF_000691845.1 Merops nubicus
AAGCAGTGAAAACAAACGTCTGTGTCTGCAGAAGTAATAACATTGGCAAAAGTTGTGTGTACTCAGTAAAATATAAGTGTGTTTTTAAATGGAGCTGTGAACATGATAAAATTTAAAAAAAACGTTAATGTTGCCGTTTCAAAGTAGCCAAATTTTAAGTTGCAGGGTTGTTTACCCACGGAAGGGGAAGTAAATGTATAGCCTGGCTGGCCCAGTGTATTGGTAAATACTTAAAGGAATGCGCATGACTCTCTTGCTTCAGTCATGTCTTTAGGCTCATCTTATCCATGGAAATAGTAATGCCTCCTGGGTTGATACTATAGGAAAGATGACAGCACTTAAAACTGTAGAGGAGTGAGAGCTGGGACACTACAGCATTAGTTTCAACTGAGTATTTATTGCATCAGCCTCCATTCCAGCCTTCCCTGCCAAATTGTACGTAGCTTCTACCCAGGCTTAACCGTGTTGGAATCAGGGTTAGCTGCTTTATGTGGCATCACTCCCTTGCTTGCTGTGATGGAGATGTTCAGAAAGAAGGCTTCCTCTGACAAGCAGGTGGCTCAGGATTTACTTTTTCCTCTTTGCTATGTAAGCAGGCAGTATTCCTTTTACTGTTTGAAATTTCCAGTTAATCTCAGTGAACTCAGTTCTCAGCATGTTTTTCACCTGGGTTTTTTGGTGCCAGAATTCTGGTTTTAGTCTTTTGGTCCAGAGATTTGAACAAATTTACTTTGGCGTGGTGTCATGAGTAGCCAGAATGGGTGGGCACAGAGGGTCGGCTTGTCAGAGGACGTTACTGTAGAACTGGGAATAGAATTTGGGTGTTCTGGCTGTTCCAGCACTGTCACATCCCAAGTTCAGTGAGAAGAAAAACCAGATCTTGCTCTGTCTGTCTTCTTAGAAATAGTTCTAAAATCTGTTAACTTGTACTTGGAGGGGAGTAGAGGGGGGAAAGTTCTTGAAGGATATGCAAAGTAGCATAATGAAACTACATTACAACTGATTCTTAGGAGGCAGCAGATGATTTTGCTAATGTAACTTGTGTGTATATCTATACACAAGAGAGAAATGAGATTGTATTCAAAAGCTCACCTGCATAGTTCAGTCTTTCTTTGGACATAGATTAATCAGCAGTAATTATTTCATGTTATGGGTCCTGACCATATAGACAGAGTGCAACTGAGCCTGCAGCTAAAACTAAGCATAAATAAGCATTGTGAATACAGACTGTACTAACCATTCAAACTCTTGTTAGCAAATAGTTAAACTAAATAGGTATTTGGATTGAATTCCAGTGTGGTTGTGAATAGAGCATAGAAGCTAATAATGTAGCAGAGAGTGAAGTAGATAGGAGAGAGCTCTTACTTTTTTCCAAGTTTAAAGGCAATAGTAGGAGCCTGGATTGATAATTTTCTGTATCAATGGAATCAGCTGTGACATATGAGGTAAATCCCATCTGCAAGGTGATGTGCTTCTTATCACATTGATTTTCCTAAACACATTAAGTTCTTGAGCTCTGAGCTGAAATGGTTATGTTACAGGAGCTGTAGTAATTAACCTACTCGATGTAAAAGAAAATCAAATGTTGTTTTTTAATGTCTCTTTCAAAATATACTGATTGCCAACCCACTTCAAATTGGCCAGTAAAATGCTGTCTAATGGTGATTAGTATTAGTGTTCAATATTGCTAAGAAGATCAATATAAAGAACAGTAACATTTGTAACATTTTTACTCGTTTCCAAAACATTAATCTTTTTTAAAGTGTGCCTATATCAAAAAGCAAACAAACAAAAAAACTTGCATCCCACCAGCTGAAGCCTGAATATTTGTCCCTGTAAATTACTTTGCCTCATCAGGAAAAGGCAGTGAGCTGTAAATTACTGACTGAGTGGTTGCAATATAAATTTTCTTTTGTTAGTATATTGTCTGGGATTTCCCCTGAGTATATATAGTTAATTCACCAGTGGTTTATGCTTACACGTGTTGCTTCTCAGGGGAATCCCACTAGAAGTGTATGCAGTTCAGCTGATGGTCAGTAGCTTGTTAAGTCATGATAAATCAGTGGTTTAGCTGCTGTTGCCTCCTGTGCTACACAAAGCAGGGTATGTCTGAAATGATAGTCTTTTTTGGCCAAGCACATTAGTATTTGTATTATTAATTAGATAAAGTCAGATACTCTTCAAAAACCAAGTATTAATTTACTGTCTTAACCTACAGAAGTAGTATTTTCATGCTTTTTCTTCTAATGTTAAACTTGTTAGATTTTGCTCTGCTATTTATATTGACATAAAATTATAGTGTTTCAGATGCATTTTGGATAATCCATGGGAAAATAATTAATTGTAAAGATACTTTTTCATCCTAACTGTAAATTTTTATTAATTTACAATTGTAATACTATATCCTACTTCTTCTGGTCTCTAGTATTTGTGGCAAAATGAGTTTCAGTAAAGGGAAGGGCTAGAAGGCTGTGAGTATCTTCAGTGTGGACACAAGATAATGAACAGTTTTTGGTTTATGTAATCATTGTATAATTCCTGTGAAAAGCAAATAAACAATTCAGGTGCATGGTGAGCACCTTACAAGACACTTAAGAAAACTTGGGTATTAGTTATTGGGCGATATTAGCAGAGATGCACTACAGCTGCTGATGTGATCTGAAACTTTTTTCTTCTTGTTCTTTGTTGCTGTTGTAAATGTTTGATTTCATTATTTTAAATTTTAAACTGCCACATATGCATGTACTATAATAAGAGTCTGTTATTATGTACTTTCGTTTTAGGCAACGAGAGCGAGTAGCTGACATTTGTAAATGTAATGGTGCAACAATGTGGGAGGAATGTACAGAAGGGCATGTTTTGTGTGTTGTGCTATCAGAGAGCCAGAGTATCTGCAGGATCACCTGTGTCAGGCTTAATTCTGGTTTTTATCTGCAGTCCCTCATTCAGTGTATGTGCATGAGCCTGGGAACAAAGTACGTGCCCCTGCCCCCATCCATCCCAGCTCCATCCTCCCAGCTGAGCGTATAGGCTGCACAGACAGGTTTCATAACTGACACAGAAGTGACGCTAACGCGCTGCAAACGATCTGCTAATGGTCTTCCCTGTCTGGTGTGATAGCAGGTCTGGACTGCAGAGCTCTGGTTCTGCTCCTGTTACTCTCTTACTGCAGATCTCCTCCATATTGCTGTTGAACTAGAATGGGCACCCAGTTTAGAAGTACCCCTTCCTTCTCCCAGGGCCTCGTCTTGGCCTTTCCGGGAGCGCTGCAGAGTCTGCAGGCAGCGATGGAACGCCGCTGCCCGCTGAGCTGCCTTTGCCACAGCGCCCTTCTCACTGCCACCAGTATCCATGGCACTGTTATGTGGGGGTTTGATAGGCAGCACAATTTTGTAAGACGCACTTGGAGTAAGTGCTATGAAAATATCCTCAAAACATGAGCAGAAGAGGAGTATAAGTGAGCGGCAGTTAGCATAAGAAGGAAGTACAAAGCATGTGTAAGATGGATGGCAAATCTGAAGTAAGCCTTTTGCATACTTCTTAGTACTTGGGTAGGTTATTTATTAGACAGGACCTGATGAAATCCATCCTTTGACATGTCAAAGTGAAAAAAAAAAAAAAAAAGATGGAAGCTATCTCAGTACCATTAGCTGCTATTTGAGATGCTGGAAGACTTGAAAATATAAAGGAGTGGTGGAGGGAAAGGAGCCAGGCAATTACAGACCATTCCTCTCATCTTCCACATTTGGAACAAATTATTGCAGAAAATATAAGCTGCTGGGAGACAACAACAATGTAAGTCACAACCACCACGAATTTAGGAAGAGTAAATAGTAATGTGTGTTTAATTTTCTTTTGTAATGTGACAGTAAGGCTTGTGAATTGACAAGAAGTGCAAATGTTAATATCTTCATGTTAGTGAGTTCTTCAACATTGTTTCATGTGATAATCTTGTAAACAGGTGAAGAAATGTGACCTGAAAGAAACTACTATAGAGTAGGAGCAAGACTCATTGGATGACTGTGCCTGGTGGGTGCTTATTAATGATTGTCTGTCAAAATGAAATGGTTATATTGAATGTGGATCTGCCACGGTCTGTTGGGTCTGTATTCATCCTGCTTCACTTCAATCTTTTTGTTAATGACCTTGATGACAGAACACAGAGTGTGTTTGTAAAATTAATTCACTAAAAATGCCCCCAGATCTTAGCAGGAATGTATATACATAGGATACAAGTTTCAGAGCACAAAATTGTTTTGAGAGAATTGAGAAAATAGTAGGAGATAGAGACAGATTTAAGTTCTACATTTAACAGTTTACACATAACAGATCTGAGGGTGGGCACAGGGCCATGATCTCATTGCAGTTACAGACACATGGTGAGCTAGCTCGCATGATTGGAATGGTGTCATGGATGGCTACATACTTTTTAGGAAAAACTGGCCAGCAGGGCAAGGTGGTGGAGTTGCTCTTTATGTGAGAAAGCAACTCATGTTAATGAGTGTTAAACGTTAATAAATATCTGAAGGGTATCAAAAGACTGAGGCTGATCTCTCTTCAGGGGTGCCCAGCAATGGGACGAGGGGCAGTGGGCACAAAGTGGAACACAGGAAGTTCCACTGCAACATCAGGAAAAACTTCTTTACTGTGGGCATGATGGTGCACTGGAACAGGCTGCCCAGAGAGGTCTCCTTCCTTGGAGATTCAAAACCTACCTGAACACATTCTTGTGTAACCTGCCCTAGGTGAACCAGCTTTGGGAGGGGAGTTGGACTAGATGATCTCCAGAGATCCCTTGCAACCCCTACCATTGTGATTCTGTGGATCACAAGATTTTCAGCTCATTTTTTCTATTGATGGGCCCTTGACAAGCCTATCAGCATTCAACTTTTATTTCTTTCTCATTTTCATAATGACTTAAGTTGTCAGTCCAGCACTTTGGGGACTCAACATATTATTATCATCATCAGGAAACAAGGAGTGTACTGTTGGTAATTGTTTTGTTTATAAAATCTTTCCCAATTTCCATTGTGTATTTCTCCACTGAGAAATGAGCACAAGCCTCAGTTACTTGAGGCTGTAACATGTGTTGTTAGCATACTCTGAGTCTCTATTTGCATTGTTAAACCCTGGAACACACGTCTTTAATCATCGCAGTTGGAAATTACCTTGCTTAGCAATTTTCATCTGTTTTCTCAAAGTGAAATAAGTGTTTTCATGAGTCAAAGCCAACAGGCTGTGTAGTGTAGCCAGCCAAACCTGAATCCTGCGCCCGAGAGTGGAATTTGTCACAGCTTCAAGCACTTTTTAATGGGGCTTTTTGTTTAAGAAATGTAAAGGAAATCCTATCATTTTAGTATTTCTTCTTTCTAATAATTTATTGTGAGCTGCTTCCAATTTAGATTTTTGACTTATTTCTTTCATTATTTACTTATTCATTTATTTATTACTGCTTTGCCCTTTTGAGATGTTTATGTGAGGGAACCTGGAAGCTCTGACAGCTAGTCGAGAGGTGGTGAGCAGCCTTTAAATGCAGGGTAGATGTCTGATGTGGAAACTTCATGGGTCCAGCATCCTGCAGGGAAACATTCTGGAGATTTAAAGAGGTGGAGGGTTTTTTTGCTTATCACAGAAAGGATCAGAGTGGTTTGGAAGGTATGTGTGTTATTGGTTTGGATATGAGGGGATGATTTGACCTCCTTTCTCTTCTGCTAGATCACTGGCTGCTCTTATCCTACTGTTTTGCCTTGCTGTTCCATGGTGATTTTGGACTACATGCTGTGAAATCTGTTTTTCCTTCATCATGTACCTTGCTTTCCTAGCTGAATGGCCATATTCTTATTAACTGCAAGGGAAGTTATTGCTAACATTGACTAGTTAAATGTTGATCATTAGCTTTCAAATTTCCAGACAAACACATGTTGGAGAACTCACAGGTTTGTGTTTGTTAAGGCTCTGGTGGTATCTAAATAGTATTCTTTTTAAATATCAGACCCAGAAATTCTTGCTTTTAAATTTAAAATTCAGAACCAGCTGTATCAATCTAACCAGGTGATACAGATATTTGGAATAAATAGGGGAACCCTTACTGTATGGGAACACAAAGTAACACAGTTTATTGCTGATGAATGCTCAGTGATAATCTTTGAAAAATAAGCCAAAAATGCTAAGGTTCTGAGAGGATGCCAATAGCATGTGCCACTGGAATTGGAAGGATGAGACTACTATGTAGGAGGAATGCATAATAAAGACATACCATAGTATAGAAGTTGCAAGATGTTGCAACCTCATCAACCAGCTCTAAGCAGCACTGATGCTTCTGTATGAGGCAGAACCAGCATGTGGTGTGATTGAAATGATCTGGTTCAGAACGCCCAGGGTTTGGGAGTGCTGTGGTGCTGCCGAGCTCAACGCTCAGCTCACGTCACCCCTCCAGCTCCGGGGTCTGTGGCAGGACAGCAATGAAATCTACAGGAGCAGAGGGCTGTTGGTCAACGGATAATTGTGTCTTATTCAGTGGTTTTGAAAGCCATAGGCAGATCATAAAAATCAAGGCTTTATTTTTTTTCTTCAAGAGCTGGAATGTGGACACCTTAATTTGGTTCTTAATCGAACTGGCCTTCTACCTTGCTTAGCTGCACTTGAAAATCTACTGAGGAAGCACAGGCTACCTGTTTTATTTTCTATGGTGCATCATGTTGCACTTTCTGTGCCTGACTTAATGAAGATAATAATTAACTTATTCTTGACTAACAAAAGTTACTTTTATGTTGCTTTATTTGGTAAAGGAAGGCTGTCTCTCACCATGGAATGCTGATTAGGCTATTGGATATCCTTTGAAAGTACCTAGTATTTGTCTGTTTCTTTGTAGAATTACAACATTAAGGGACATAATAGAAGCTTTATTTGTAAGTATAATTTGAAGTATGGTGTTACAGAGACTGTTAGCAGAATTGCAATCCAAACTTGCAATTTAGTGATGTCTCAAAGTCTAAAGTCTGAGTAGTAGGTTTCTGAGTGGAGGAAGGTCCATACTTAACACAGCACTGGGCGCTGATGCACTTCCAAAATGTCATGTGGCTCATCTTTATTTTAAGGTCATTGCTGGTTGAAAATATCATTAGGTGACTGATGTGAGAAATGAAGGCTAACAAGTCAGTCAGTGCTTCTGCTAGTCATTTCTGCTCTCTTGAACACAGACCACCATGCTAGACTGTACCGCTCTCTTACTCTTCAGGAGTATTTCAGTGCTAGGTTTTTTATGTGCCTAAACATGGACTGTGAGGTGGATACAGCCACTTTCACTGCAAAGTGGAGTTTGAACTGTCTCCTTTCAATACAAGGAAATGAAGTTGATCTCATTTTAGAAATTTAGTAGCTAAGTGCTCTTAAATGACCCCGAAGTCATGTAGGCTGTGAAAAAGGCAATGAATTTATTTAGGCTACCAAGATGGGGAAAAGAATCCAGCAGTCTTTGCATAAAATAAGGTTTAGGAGTGATTTTATTGTGATTTCACTGGGCAAAACAGAACTGAGCTGTAACTTCAATTATTATGTCCTGAATATTCAGTATTGTCAGTGGGTAGCTAGGTTGGATGGTAATAAATTGGATTTAGGAGAAGGCAACAGGAAGGCAACACAATAGTCTGGGTAAGCAATAGCACTGCAAACATGCTGCAGACAATAGTCCATCTCTTGGCTGTGAAGAGGCAACTTCCAGCCATGTCTGTAAGGGTAGGAGCTCAGGGATCAAAAGGGCACCAAACAGGATGGATAACAATCAACCGAGGGAATTTTTTTTGTTTTTTTTTTAAAGTGACGTTTTAAAGTGATTCAAATTATTTAATTGAGGGGAAAAGTGTATTTGTGTGTATTTAAACTCCACATTTAATACTATGAATAATTAAGGTAGTCTGTTCTACGTATACTTCAAAATAAAATCCCATTGCTTGTTTTTCACTAAAATTTTAGCAAATAAGATGCTGAATTGAAACTAGCACTAATGAACTAATGACAGCATAGCTTTTGACAATAACTGTGATTATATTTTAAATTATAGTGTAGATATAATTGTTTTGATTGTTCTACACTGTTTTACAGCTTAGAATGAAAGATGAAAACCCAAGAAACTTAATCTTTTAATATTTGAGTAATAGCCTAGAGACCTGAGAGGATGAGATCCCTTAGTTTCTAGAAGTTTAGCACTGGTGCTTACCATCAATATCAATTTAGTTCAGATTATTCTAAAGCCATCTTTTAAAAGGAGTTAAAATGATGTCATTTATAACTTCTGACCATGTGCCGTTTGAGATGAGTAAAAATGTGAAATTCTGTTTTAGGAAACTTGCTGTATCTCATTCACCACTTTCTAAAAGATAGTGCTGATTATTTAGTGTAGTAATATTGGGTATTACTAAGCTCAGTAAAGCATAAACAGATCTTACAAATGCTCAGAAAATGAGGGAAAAAAAATTAGTCTAAACATGAAGAAACTTTTTAGACGTACAAATCCCTAAAAATGTCAGGGAAATAAAAAAAGGAATAATCTCTAAAAAAATGAATAAGCTCTATAGGGGAAAATGAGAGTTGGATGTAATTCAAGTATTTTAATAAGTATCTTTTACAATATCTTCGTTTTACCCAAGCAAGCAGCAAAATTTTGTGTATGAGGCTCTTAGATACTGTGTCAGTAACTCAGCTTCTTCTGCTCGGAATGCTGCACTTCCAAAGGCCAACACTGGCTTTGATGAGTGCTGGTATAACTGATGGTGAAACCCAAGCATAGAAACAGATGAAAAGAGGGACTTCTGCAGCATCAAATACTTGTTGGGAAATATCTGTAGAAGGTTAAGTAAAACCTTTATGTTATGAGTTGGAAAACGAGTGATGCTTTATTATGATTTCATCTCTGATATCTAAAGGTAAGGACTATTGCTAAAAGCATAGATGAGAATTGGTAAAGTCAGTAATTTGTTGATGTTTTACGGATCAGAGGAATTGGAGCAGACAGAGATTAATTGATTTGCATGAAGTTGCCCTGAAAGTTGCAGGACTTGGCAATTAATCCTGGTAGTTGGTCTAGACTGGTGGCTTTATGCTAACGGTAGTGAAAGAAATAAAGAGGTGCCTGCATGGCTATGGCTTGAGAATGGCAGCAAACTGCTCAATGTTTAAGTGAGACTGATGTGTTTTCATGGGTGCATGGCAATACAATGTTCTCTGTATGGATTTGGTAGAAGTAGGAGGGATGACACAGGATAGGAACTGCTGCGTTTCTGTTCAAATTTGATTCTTTGATAGGAAAGTTTCGTGTTCATATCTTCATTTAATTGTCTTCTCTTCCACATTTAACGTTATTTGCCCAGCTGAGTGGAAGTGATGCCGATACTGATTTAAAGGTCTCTTGTCCTCCAGCACATTTCCTTAGTTGAGAGGATCACTGAGCAGGGTAAGAGGACAATTGATTTTGACTAGGGGAGAGGACAGTGATAATGGTTTGATCTGTCCCAGTTACATTTTGGTGTGTCTCACATGCCAGGCGTTGATAGTACAAGCTAGACGGCTACCAGCTTTTCGACGTGTTAGGTCGGTTGGTTTCTTCTGGTAGAGATCGGGTATCAAAAGCAGTCGTTGTTCCGTGTCGGGTTCGGAAGGTGCTTGCCGCTGGGCAAACCGGCACTGCGTTTTTGGGGTGAAAGAGGAAAGTCGTGGCCTTCAGGTGCTTAAGAACTGCTGCCGTTTGGGCTCCTGGGCGGCGGCCGGGTCGGGGGTACATCCTGCCCTGGCCGTGCCCGCTGCTTCAGAAGCGCTGGAGAAAGATCTGAAGCGTGCCGCTAAAAGCCAGCAGGAGGGCGGCT
>NW_008629412.1:0-1996 GCF_000691845.1 Merops nubicus
TGGCCCGGGACTCACGCACATGCTCAACCCCCAGACAGCTCAATTTTTTTTCCTCCTCCTCACCCCTCCTCCTCCAAACAATTATTTATGGACCAGCTCCTTATGGTAGTTCATTGCAAGCTAGAGCAGTGCTTAGCACAGGCACAGGGATGGAGATAGGAAGGACCATCCTGAAGCTGGCCAAGACCATTCCCTTCAGCAGCAGTATTATTAACATCATATTAAAAAGTAAATTATTTTTATTCAAAAGAAGAAAAAGCTTCCTCCCAAAACAACCCAACCCACCAATTTATGAGCTGGGCTGAAGCAAGTAAATTAGCAAAACTACTAAAAAGCAAGTAGCCTGGAAAGGCTGTGTACTCCAGATACACTTGGGGAGACCCACGTCTGGGGAGCATATACCAGCAGTCCCTGAGGTGAGCGTGGCTGGGCATCACCAGAAGTTACATGTATGTTCAGTGTTATTTTTTAAAAAGATCCTTTTCCACTGGAGAGATAAAAGGTTTCCTCCGGTACCAAACAGGCAGCAGCAACTACTTCTTCAGTCCTAATTCCTCTTGAAATGCATCACAGGAAAATTGGGCATTGCTTCTGAATTCATATTTTTCTGGTAGTTTTCCATCTGCTGTGGAGGTCTCTCCCCCTGATCTTGGGGGCTGCTGTTCTGAAAGAGAACTGTGCAGAACACGCCGTTGCCAGAGGTCAGTGTTCCAACAGGAGACAGAGGAGTCCTGTAAAGAAACTTTATTTGAATAAAGGGAGAGTCCACGGGCAGATCCCAGTGGGGTGTCTCAGTCTGGCTGGAGGACGCAGCCCCTTTTTTATCCCAATTTCCCAGCTGCAAATTTCCCTCCTCTTTTCCCCATTGGCTGAGGTACTTGGAGTGTACAGACTGCCCAGCCCGCCTACTGCAGATCTCCTTGACATGGACCTCTTCACATCAGGTGGCACGTGTGTCATTAACTTCACTTTGTGCCTCCCCCAGGAGGAGAAGTTCCTATGTATGAGTTTATTAAGCATGTGCACTGATTCCCCAAGATTAGCAAAACTGCCAGTTCATGGTGACAATCTGTTTTCATCCTTGCTTTCTACAGATAAAGCCTCTCACCCCCTTCTGTGAAGCTGCCGTACTGTACCTGCAAGCTCTGATTCTGTTATATAAAGCCACTCCCTCTTGCAAAGCTGCTGCACTGTGCCTGCATATTGCTTTGAGATACTGATATTGCAGTTAAAACACAATGACCAAAGTCCTCTCCATCTTCTAATATCATTTGTAAAGACACACCTATCTTTTACCCTGTCAGAACTGAGCATTCCTACTCAGGGAGCGCTGTTCTTTCACTTTCTTGGGATATCTTTCTAAGCCAGCAGAAAGTTGGTGTGAGGAATGCAGAGCATGAAGAACACCTCAACATTGCTGGCAACTATGAGGGGACTTGGGCGAGGACAAGGTGCCCTTGAGCTGTGGCGGGGAGGAGGGGGGTGACTCCCTCCGGTGGGAACCTCTGTCTCCGGGCAGTGCAGAAAGAACCACAACGTCTTACCATGGAAGGTGGAGGGGATCAGAGAGGCACGAAGATTCCACCAACCACAGGCAGCAGAGGATTGGCTCCTGCCCAGCAACCTGTCAAAATGCTTGACCTGTGAGGTCATAAGTGACTCCCAACAGACTTGAGGGCTTTTGTTTTGCTTTTCCTCTGGTTCCTGCTCTCCTGCCCTTGCCCACCCACCTTCACTCGAGCTCATCTGCCCTCACCCTCATCCTCACCCTTGCGCCCTCGCCTGCCCTCAGACCTGGACACCTCGTGGACTAGCCATGCCCGCCACTGAGAGGCTGCCCACGTGGCACCAGTAGAGTCCTGCTGGTAGCATCCTGCTGGTAACATCCCGCCAGTACCGTCTCACCAGTACTGTCTCGCCGGTAACATCCTGCCAGTAACGTCCCGCTGGTAATGTCCCACCCGCAACATCCCACCAGTACCGTCTCACCGGTACC
>NW_008629413.1:0-2843 GCF_000691845.1 Merops nubicus
CACAGAGATGCTCCAGCCCTCTCAGCACCTCCAGAGCCTTCCATTTCCCTGGTGCCCAGGGAGCTGCTTCCCCCACGAGGGCTGCCCACTGTGGTGGCTCTTTAAAACCCCAGCGGGGTCCTCTTCAAAGCTGTGGGTCAGCAAGGCCGCTTTCGTTTTCACTTTGCCTGACCCCTTTCTGCAGCCGGGGTCCTGGGCCAGCTGTCACCTGGACCTTTGGGCCATTTGGCTTTTTTTCTGTTTTTTTTCCAAGTGGGAAGAATTCCCTGCATTTAAATGGGGTTGCTGACCAAAGCCATCTCCCATCCCTGGGGATGTATCTTCCTGGGGGTGAGAGCAGCCCCCACCCCGGTTTGGCAAGGATGGGGATGTATCAAGGTGCCAGTTTTGGTGGCCCTGGGGCTGCTCTCACCCCACAGCACCCCAAGCCCAGCTGCTCTCCCCAACAGCGAGGTGCAGGGCCAGCATCACCCCCCTTCCTCCACTCCCCCTCAGCCTTCCGCTCCTGGGGATGACAAGGAGAAGATGAAACACTTCCCTAACACAATTATCTTCTAATTTTGTGTGTGTGGCCATAATTTCTCTGTCAACAATTGTAATTAAAGCTCAGAGCTGGGCTATGCTGCTGGTGGAGAGCCACGGCGGGCAGGAGTCAACGTGAGCCTCTCCAGCTGCCCTCAGGCACCCAGGGCCAGGACAATTTTGGGGTGAAAGCAACGGGGAGATTTTCCTGCTCTGACCTGTTTTGGTCACTGCACTTCTTTGTGTGAGTTGAAAACCGAATTTGCCTTTGAAGGCTCCTCCTTCCTGGTGGCAGCACTGTGGCAAGGAGCATCTCCCCAGGCCTGCCCCTGTGGGAGGCTGAAAACTCCTCCAGCATCATGACTTTTTCTTGGAGCTGAGTTTCCCCTCAGCCCCTCAGTTTCTAATTTCAGGCTGTTTTGGCGTAGGGTAGGAGGAAGGAGAAGGGATGGAGGGATGTGCCAAGGGGTACCGTGGGGATGCTGTGCAAGCACCTGCACCCAGGACTCTTGGAGGGGCTCCACTGACGTTCCCTCTCTGGAGATGTGCTGGAGCCTGCAGGCTCAGGAGCAACCTCAGCATAAAACACGACAGCATTGCATGGGCAACGTCTTGGGTTTGCCTTGTTTCCATCCCCTAAAGCCCTGGGGTGGGGATAACAGTTTTCATCCTCTCCACACCCGTCAGTGCTAATAACATCCAGCTAATAACTAAGCAAATGGAGCTGAGGTTGTATCATAGTCCTACAGCACTACGAGCTGTGGCTTAAGTAAAAAATGGTTTCACAATGACTCCTGCAATACTCAAAGCTGGTGAGGACAGGGGAGAAAATGGTTTTGTAGTGGAGGCTCCAGGGCAGGCACTGGCTATAGGAGGGTGTGGAGACCTTCCCCACAGGCAGGTTACCCCCGGGGCTCAGCTCCTGGCTGAGCATTGCTGGAAGGGGAAGGGCCCGTCCAGGCAACACTCCCTCTCTGGAGGAACAGTGGCTGTTGTTGCAAAAGTGTTTGCTACCTCTGAGAGGGGCTTTGCAGCCCTAAAAGCTGGTGGTGAACCCAGCAGTGCTGGTGGGGCCAGAGCAGCCCAGTTGCTCTCCAGGCATCCAGTGAGGACCACCAGCAAAGAGTCTATGGCTCTACCCATGCTGGTTTTCCATCATCCCACCAAATCCCAGGGAAATGAGTCCTTTGGTTGCTGTACATAATGCAGCTGACCTAGCTCAGCTTGGCTCCCAAGGCTTTGGGCTGTCCCCTTCCCAGGCCCCCTTGGATGACCCAAGTTCATCCATGGCCTCCCCCAGTACATCAATAAGGAGGTGGGGCAGGTGGTGGGGTGGAGGTGCCCTCACCAGCCTCACAGCACCAGCTTTTCTGCACCCCATTCTGGGTGTTGCCCTCCATTAAAGGTTTTTTTTCAGAGAACCAACAGCCCTTTATAGCCCTTGGCTGAGGTGCAGGGGCTGTGGCTGACCAGCTCCCTGCCCTGGGTCTTGCTCCCCACGTGCAGAGGAGCAGCCGTGGGCACACAGATCCTGCTGTGGCTGCTGCCTCCTCGCTGCTGAGGCCTGGGCAGGTTGTTCCATGCAATAAGGCAGAAGTCAGCAGAGAGGGGCCACAAACTCCAGCAGCCCACAGAGCCACGTGTCATCTCCCTGGGAAAAGGAGCTCTTGCTCTGCTCAGCTCTTTCTGTTTATCTGTGGCCCTGGTCTCTGTGCCTCTGTTTCCCCTCTGTAAGATGATGGCACGGCCAAACTCTGCTCTTGTGAAACCCTTTGGAGACCTTTGGAGGTGGTGTTGGGGATATGGCAGTGATGGGTCAACCCACACCAGCATCCTTGGGCAGGGGAGCCCTGAGCAAGCCCCGTGTCAGGAAACCTCACATCAGAAACCTGCCTTGAGTCCAGAGCCAAAAATGAGCCAAGCTGCTTAATTTCTCACCAAGGAGGTGCAGGACCCATCGCTGTCTGCTGGCCAGAGGAAAAGGCTGAAAACTGCAGTGGGATGGATGGTTGGATGGATGGATGGATGGATGGATGGATGGATGGATGGATGGATGGAGACTTGCTCAAAGGAGGCTTCAGCACAGGTTGTTCTGCCTCTGAGCCCCCACCCTGGGCTGTCACTGTCCCCACGGCACCTCCTGGGCAGTTCAGGAGGGTGTGGGGAAGGCTCACTGCACTCCTGGGCTTGGGAGTGCTGGGCTGCTCCAGTCTAAGCCCTGCAGAACGTCTGGGGGAGGCTCCAGCTCCGGGGGGGGCTGCAGGACCCTGACCACTGCCACATCCCCCAGACCCTCCCACCCCACTCTTACAAAACCAGGG
>NW_008629413.1:2876-3582 GCF_000691845.1 Merops nubicus
GATCCTGACTACTGCCACATCCCCCAGACCCTCCCACCCCACTCTTACAAAGCCAGGGATGAATGAAAGTTCAGGGCAGTGCTGGGCAGCAAAACAGGTTTAAAAACAAAGACACTGGAGAGAAGTGCCTGTTCCCCTGGGATTTCCTTGCAGCAGGGCTGTTTTTCCAGGGTGGGATGGGATTCCCTGGGTGCAGTGCCCCTCCCTGGGACCTTTTCCCCGTGGAGGACCCAGACTCTTGGTCCGTTGATGAGCAGGGACACGGGGTGACAGCCACTCACACCATCCATGGTGGAGATGGAGGGACCAGGACCACCAGCACGAAGCCCCCAGCCCCTCAAAACCAGGGCAGCCCGAGGAGGCCCCCTCGGTGTGGGGGACAGGACCAGGTGAGCACCCCCCACCCAGGGCTGAGCTCTGGGGGTGCCATCCTGCCCCCAGGCTCTCGCTTCATCCCCGTTTCAAGGGGGTAAAACAAACTGGGAGGTGCAGAGGTGGCTCCTCAGTGTCACCAAGGAGGGTGCTCCTGCCCACCTCTGTCCCTGGAGCCCCCCCAGACCTGGGCCAGCGTTTGGGCCACCTCTCCAGGAGTCCTGGGGCGAGGGGGTCGGGGGGAGCTCGGGGCTTGGTGCTGGATCCCAGTGGCTCTAAGGAGCGAGCTGGAGTTGAGATTTGCATTTAGTCACAGTGTGAGTCAGACATTCCA
>NW_008629413.1:4164-5334 GCF_000691845.1 Merops nubicus
TTGGCTACCTCAGCTGTGGCAGCGAGGGGCCCAGGCAGGGTGAAACTGGGAGAAAAAAGGGGAGGGCACGAGGGAACTCCCAGAAAAAAATCCACCAGATCCCCTGCTCTGCTGCAGGGTACGTGCCAGGCTTACCCAGGTTTATTTACCCTCAGCAAAGCTCCAATTCTTCATCTGTAATGCTTTTAATTAACAAAAAAAACCTGGAGCTCAGCTGGCAGGGACCAGGGCGCTGCCTCCCCCCTGTGCCCCTCCCCAGCTGCCCTCCCGTGGGCACCAGCCACCCAGAGCCCTCAGGGGGGTGCCCAGCCCAGACCTGGGGGAAGGAGGGAGAAGGAGATGGGCCGAGTTTTTGGCCAGAAAGGCAGTTTTGTTGTTGGTTTCCTGAATGATGCATTCCACATGGTGTTGCATCACGCACAGCTGTTACATCACTCCAGCCAGGAAATTCAAACCAAGTGGCCTCGGCTGGAAATGGGGATTTCATTATTATTTATGGACAATAACAACAACAGGGAGAGAGAAAAAAAGGCCTCCAAACTTTTTTTTTCTTGGTAGAACCTGCTGGTCTCTCACACGACAGGGATTTAGTGCCCGGCTCCCTCTCAGGTCGGGCAGTGGTGCCCACTCACCATCCTGCCTTCAGGTGCTGCTGGGCACCAGTGGTGGCCCCTGGCAGCCCCTGGCACACGGGCTACTGCTGGAATTCCATCAGCTGGGTTTGGATGCTCGACATCTCCCTTGGGACAGTCTGGAGGCACAGGACACATCCGAGTCCATCTCTACCTGCTCCAGGACCAGCCCTCAGCACAGAGGGCAGTGGCACGGATGGGTCCCCTGCTTTGACTTATTTTGCTCCTTTTCTTCCAGTTGGAGGGACAGAAGTGATGCAAGAGTAGGATTGTCCTCCCTGATTTCACAGAACTCAGAGGATCACAGAAGGGAGAGGGCTGGAAGGAGATCATCCTCACATCACCCTCCAGACCCTCGCTTGGGGGTTTCACCCACTCCCAGCCCCGTTTGCAGGTGGGAGAACTGAGGCAAAGGGAAGGGAAGGGCAGCAGCTTTTCTGCTGGAGCACAGACCCCCACAGCGTGGGGTGGCCATGGGGGGTCTCCACAGGCACCAGGGGAAGAGGGGGATGGGGAGGATGAAGTTCCACAAGGGCAC
>NW_008629414.1:0-13913 GCF_000691845.1 Merops nubicus
GCAGGGGGGGTTGGACTCGATGACCTTTGTGTTTCCTTCCTCCCCAAACCATTCTGTGACTCCCACAGGTGTCAGCACTGGCCTTCAGTGGGGACAGCACCCTGCTGGCTTCAGCCCAGGCGGGGCCCCACAGCACCCTGCTGGCTTCAGCCCAGGGGGGTCCCCTGGGCCTGGTGCGTCTCTGGGACTTCCCCACGGGCAGCTGCCTCTCCGTGTTTCAAACCCACCTCCACTCCCTCTCCTCCCTGAGGTGGGTCCAGCCTGGCTGCAGGGCTGAGTTTGGGTGGGAGGGGTGTTGCAGCAGAGCAATGATCCCTGTGGGGTGAAGCAGGGAGGGGGGGGTCAGTTCTTTGGCTGCTCGTGTTTATCCCCAGTGCGTCTCTGGGACTTCCCCACGGGCAGCTGCCTCTCCGTGTTTCAAACCCACCTCCACTCCCTCTCCTCCCTGAGGTGGGTCCAGCCTGGCTGCAGGGCTGAGTTTGGGTGGGAGGGGTGTTGCAGCAGAGCAATGATCCCTGTGGGGTGAAGCAGGGAGGGGGGGGTCAGTTCTTTGGCTGCTCGTGTTTATCCCCAAGACCTGCTAGAAGCTGCCCCCAAACAGTCACCACGCTGCCAGCTCCCTCCTGAGCTCAACCCTCAGGTCTTGCTGCCTCCCCATCCCCTGGACTTGCCTCTTTTTATTCCCTGCTGAGATGAACTCGTGATACAAGGGGATGTTTCAGCACGTGGCTTCTTCTTGCAGCTTTTCCCCCAGTGGAGCTGTCCTGTGTGGGGTTGGGAAGAACGGGCAAGGCAAAACGGTGAGAGATGCATGAAAAAATGACAGGAGGGGGGCTGTCCTCCCAGATTTCATAGTGTTTTTTCAGACAGACCACTGCTCTGGGCTTTGCTAGATACATTCTTCACTGTAGTCAGAGGGAGATCTCTTTTGTTAGCTGCTTAGTAGACATGTTCCTCAGCTGCAAGCAAACAAATCCTTCTGGAAGCCACCTGAGATAGCCACATGGCCTGTTTCTATCCCTGGGGTGGGCCCTGCTACCAGCCCAGGTGGGGTGCTGAAGGTGGCTGGGTGATTCTGCATCATCACCCACCTCCACAGCCCCTCTGGCCCACCAGGCCATGGGTGACACGTGTTTTTTCCAGCTGGGAATTGAAACAGGAGGGTCGGCGCTGACTGGAGCCCCCAATCCCTCTTTTTTGGTAGCATTTTGGGCAAGATGTGAGGTGTAATCTTTCAGTTCTGAGCACGACAGGTGTCCCTGCTGGAAGGGGTGCTGGGCACTGAAGCTGCCTCCCACCACTGTAGCTAAGGGATGATACAGATCCCACGTGTAGCAGGCAGAAATAAAACTGTTTCGTGGGACTGGGGCTTTGGCTTGATCAGTGGAGCTGTTTTCATCCCCTGATCCCTCACTGACCACCACCAGCAATTAGCTGTGCCATCCCTAACTGCCTGCAGGGAAAAACAAACAGTGCTCTGCTTTTTTTTCCCCAGCAGATGACAGTGGTCTGTGATCCTGGTGGGAGCTGGCGAGCTGAAACTGGGGAGTGGGGATCAGTAGGACGGGAGAACAGGGACTGTTGGGGAGCTGGTCAGGAGCACCCCACCCAGACTGACGCCCTGGGAGCTGGTGGAGCTCTCCTCAAAGAGCCAGCGTGGCTCTCAGAACTCCACAGGCAGAGTTCCCACTGTGGATTTGCTTTCCAAGCCTGTTACCAGGCAGCCCTGGGATTTAGAACCTATCATTAGGGACAACTCCATGGCCACGAAGCTTTGCAAAGCTCTAGGACTGTCCTAAACCCTCAGTGCCAGAGGTTTTTTTTTATCCTCTGCTTCAAGTCTGTCATCAATACTTTGTGCCCAGCCTCAGAGCAGTCTCCAGTGTGTGCAGCTGCTCAGCTGCTGGGGTGAAAAGCTCTTTTGCTGCTGAGGTTTCCATGTTTGAGCATCTCGGCCAACCTGCTTTCTTCCTTCAGGTGGTGGTGGTGTGGAACACTTCTCAGGTGACCCGTGGAGGAGAGGTGGCCGTGTTGGCCAAAGCACACACAGATGTGGACATCCAAGCCTTGAAGATTGCTTTTTTTGATGACACCAGGTAGCCTGCAAAGAAAACAAATCAAAAGCATCGATTCTGGCACGGCTGGAGGGGGGGGGTCCTGGTGCCGCAGCCATCTGGCCTTGCAGGAGCAGGGTGCTGTGGTTGCCTCTTGATGGGCTTGGTGCTGGGTGTCAGGCAATGGCCCTCGGGGCTTGGAGAGCCCTGCCCTGGGCCTGATGTTCTCTCTCCTGGCACAGGATGGCATCGTGTGGCCGGGACAACGTCAGGCTGTGGCGAGTGCGGAGCGGAGCCTTGCGCTCGTGTCCCGTCAGCCTGGGCGAGTACCACTCCCTGGAGTTCACCGACCTGGCCTTCCAGGAGGGGCACGTGGCCCAGCAGGACCCAGAGGACCACACGCTGTAAGGGGTGCTGAGCTCCACCACCCCCCAGCCACGGGGCAGGCTGCCAGGAGGGAGCTGAGCAGCTCTCGGCCGGCTGGAGCATCCTCCTTCCCTCTGCGGGGAGCACGACGCTTTGTTTGGGTGTTCCCTGCAAAGTACAGGTGCCTCCTGGAGCTGGGAGAGCCTTTAACTCAGCATGCTCCGTGTCCCAAAACAGGTTCAGCTGCTGGCAGAAAGCCCAAGAAATCATAGAATGGTTTGAGTTGGAAGGAACCTTAAAGATCATCTTGTTTCAACCCCCTGCCATGGGCTGGAACACCTCCCACTAGAGCAGGGTGCTCAGAGCCTCATCCAACCTCCCCTGGCATGGTGCCAGGGATGGGGCAGTGACCACCTCTCTGGGCAGCCTGGAACAGGGGCTCACCGAAACATTTCTTCCTTCTCCCTAGTCTAAATCTCCCACTTTGAGTTTCAAACCCTCCCCCCTTGTCCTGTCCCAACAGCCCCTGCTCAAAAGTCCCCCCCCAGGTTTCTGGCAGAGTCCTGGCAGCCCCCAGCAGGTCTCCCCAGCTGGAGCCTTCTCCTCTCAGCTGCCCCAGCCCAACTCTCTCCTGCTGGGCTCCCAGCAGAGGGGTTCCCCCCTCGGGGCATTGCTGGGGCTCCTCTGGCCCCGCTCCAGCAGGTCCCTGGCTCTGCTGTGCTGAGGACTCCAGAGCTGCCCCAGCACTGCAGGGGGGTCTCCCAGAGCTGGCAGAGGGGCAGGATCCCCTCCCTGCCCTGTGCCCACGCTGCTGGGGGGGGGCAGCCCAGGCTGAGCCTTTCCTCTTGCTGCACTGCCTTTTTTTTTGCCATATTTAAGGAATTTCTCCCTAACCTGGGATCAGCATTCTGTTGGCAGTGGGAGGAGTGTGCTGCCAGTCCTTTTGCACAGGGACAGATACACACTTCTTGTAGTTCAAAGAGAGAGAGGTTCCTTTCTACCTTTGTATCAAGCTTTTTTACTAATTAATGATTCAAAAGACCAAGAAAGAAAATGGGAAGCTCTGATTTGGTTGTAGATTTGGAGGGGAGCCCATGACAAGGTGCCCTTGGACACCTCAGTGACTTGTTGGGTTGCCACAGTCGCTTTCCACCAGGCAAACAGTTGAATGGCTAAACCAAGCTGGGTTTTACTAAGCCACACCAGCACAGCTTCTCTTCAACCTGAGGTGCTAGAGCAGGGGTCTCTCTCCTCTACAGCTTTGTCTGCAGCAAGAGTGGCCATGTCTTGGAGGTGGATTATGAGAACATCAGCATGAGGAGCGTGCGGCGGCTCCTGCCCACGCAGCCCCAGGACAAGGCAGGTAGGTGCAGGCAGGAGGATCTGCAGGCAGGGGAGCACCTCGACCAGCCTCAGGGGCAGAAAGGAAACCAACTCTGGTCATGGAAACCAAGTATTTAGAATTATTGAGTTGTTTTGGGGTAGAAGAGGCCTTTAAGATTGAGTCCAACCGTTCCTCAGCACTGCCAGGTCCCCACTGACCCTCACCCCACATCTCCACAGCTTGGGAACCCCGCCAGGGGTGGGGACGCCACCACTGCCCTGGGCAGCCTGGCACAGCCCGGGGCAACCCTCCAGGGCAAGAAATTGTTCCTCAGGGACAACCTCAACCTCCCCTGGGGCAACTTGAGGCTGTTTCCTCTTGTCCTGTCCCTTGTTCCTTGGGAGAAGAGCTCCAGCCTCCTGTCATGTTCAACCCCAGGTCCCTCAGCTGCTCCTCCCCACACTTGGGCTCTAGACCCTTCCCCAGCTTTCTTGCCCTTCTCTGGCCACGCTCCAGCCCCTCAAGGTCCTTTTTGGGGAGAAGGGCCCAAACCTGACCCCAGGATTCAAGGTGCAGCCTCCCCAGTGCCCAGTCCAGGGGGACAATCCCTGCCCTGGTCCTACTGGCCACACTAGTGCTGATATGAGTCATTTACCTACTGTACAGGATTATTTTGGGTTGGTTAGATCATTTTTGGCTATTTCCCTCTACTGCAAATCTTCCTTAGTACAGCAAAGTATCATTTTAAAGGCAGAATTTTAGCATTTTAAATGCTGATTGCACTTGGAGAGAAACTACTTTTAGAAACATGAAACAAGGTCTTAATTTGCTGATGGGAGTCTTAATGTAGGGATGGAAAAAGAGCTAAGCAGACCAAGGGAAAAGATGAATTTGGGGTTTGTTTTTTTTTCTTTCATTATTCAGCCTGTGCAGAGCATGTGGGGAAATGGTTCCTGTATCCTGAGTAGCTCCACCAGAAATTCTAACAGCAGGAAGAATTCACTTCCAAGTGTGATTGCTCTGAAAGCTTCAAACTCTGCTTTGAGAGTTTCAAACTATGCAAACTTAGTTTATAAGTTTGCTTTGGTTAATTGAGCTAATTAATCTACAGCACACCCCTTTGAGACATATGTAGCTCTGGTTCTCACTTCACGGGTGAGAAAATGCCTAAGAGGAGATGAAGTGGAGCCCTTGGGTGTCCTCCTGGTAGCTGTGCTGCCTCTCACCACTGCTTTGACCAACAGGCTTGACACCTGAACCCCCAAACCCCCATTTCTGGAGGTCTGTGTTCCCCCTCCCTTCTCCCTGTGGTGCAGAGGGGATTGGAGATGGGGAAGTGAAAGGGGTTTGTATCTCAGGCAGTTAATTTAGGACATCCCTTGGCTGCAAGATCCCATCCAATGGGAAAATATGGAATAAGTGGCAAGAGTTTCCTGTGCCTGGTGAGAGTGGCACGATGGTAAAGAGGAAGGTGGAGAAAGGATGGGGACTGAGCACGTTGGCAGTGCTGGGTTAGTGGTTGGACTTGATGATCTTAAAGCTCTTTTCCAATGAAAACAGTTCTGTGATGCCATATTTTAAGTCCTGAGGAGGACTAGCTGAGACTTGTGAGGTTCCTGCCTGCTTCTGAGGCTTCAGCTGCTGCTGTGGGTGGACTGATGGACTCAGCTCTTGGATGGGGCAACCTTCAGCTTGAGTTTTCTTGTTTCATCCTTACAAAGCAGTGGGGTTTTTTTGGGTTTCAGGCCCTGGGATCTCTATAAACAGCATCAGCATCTCCTCAAGCTTCTGTGCCACGGGTTCAGAAGATGGCTACCTGAGGCTGTGGCCACTGGACTTCTCAGCTGTGGCCTTAGAGGCAGGTGAGTAGAGCTGGGAGTGGTGCTTCTGAGCTCCCCATCTCCACCAGCCTGCTCCTGTGAAGCTGAGCTCCACTGCCACATCTCCTAAAGCAATTCCCAGGAGCAAGGGCATCTTTTATCCCTGCTGTCTCTAGGGGTGACTGGTTTGGAAGCCTTCTCCTTCAGCAGCAGTTGTTCCTGTCATAACTCTCAGGAGAAAATCAGGATCTCCTGGGTGATTCAGGCTTTCCATCTTGATTTCTGTGCCTTTGTACCCATGGCTCATCTATCCATGAAAAATTCGGGGAGAAGTGGAGCAGTTCTTCCCTCTTTTTGAAAGAATCACCCTAAGAGCAGAGCCCGGGGACTTCTAGAAAGGGCAGAGACTAATTGGTCACTAAACTCAAACCTTCAAGGATTCACTCTTGGGACACTCCTTCCTCTGGGCGTTCCTTTCCTAAATGGTTTGCTAGCTGCCTTCCAGCTCCTGCTGCTCCTTTTCCAGAGGGATTTGCTGATTGTGCCAGCTCTTTCCCCAGAGCACGAGGCTCCAGTGAGTTCAGTCTGCATCAGCCCAGACAGCCACAAAGTCCTGTGCACGACGAGGACTGGGAACCTGGGCTACCTGGAGATCCAGTCCCGGGCCTACAGCACCCTCATGCGCTCCCACGAGGGCTCCATTCTGGCCTTCTCAGTGGATGGGGTTTGGAAGCAGATGGCAACTGTGGCTCAGGACAACACCATCCGAGTCTGGGACCTCACCTCCACGCAGCAGGTCGGTGAGATGAGAGTCAGTGGGTGTCTGAGGTTTGTTGAATCAGCCCAGTCTGGGTTTGGTCTGGATATCAAAGCTCCACCCTTCAACGTCCCCTTTGGAGGTGTGGAGTTCTGAGAGCTCTAGCTTAATACACACATAATTTGACCTCAGCTTCTGAAGCTTTGCTGAAACTTGGTTAAAAATATTTTCTTTTCTTCCATCTTTTGATTCCTGCTCTTTAACACCAAACATAATATCCAAACAAATGCCCAAAGACCCAAGACTTCACAGGGCTTTAGATCCCTCGAGGCCAGATCAGACTCTGTTGGGCTTTGAGGCTGTTTTGTCCTTAGGTACAGCTGCCAGGTCGAGCTGTACGTGCCTGTGGTGTGTCTCTTCCCTGCAGCTGTATGACTTCACTGCTGCAGATGAAACGCCCTGTGCTGTGGCCTTTCACCCCACCCAGCAGATCCTGGCCTGTGGCTTCGACAGCGGGGTGGTGAGGACCTTCAGCTTGGCTGCCTCTGATCTCCTGGTAGAGCACAAGTAAGCACTTGCTCATCGTGGAGGTGGGGAAGGGGCTATTCTGGAGCTTGATAGTCCTCAAGTCCTACCTGAGTGGCTTTTGGACAGAGATAAGCTGCTGTGCCAAGGCTCTGGGTGGTGCAAGTCCACCCTGTGGAGGCCATGAGGGCTTTCTCTAGGACTTCCCTGTTGGCCAACAGTAGGGAAGAGCTTGGCCTTGAGCAGGGAGCCACAGTGAGCCTTGGCATGGGACTTCCCATGGAAGGCTGGAGGATGCTCCAAAGGGAGAGGGAGCAAGTGCCATCTAAGGACAGATGTGCTGCACTTGGTGCTCAGTCTTCCAAAAATTTGGGTGTTGATCCTCCTGGGCTGCTGCAGGCGTGAGCTGGGTGGGGTCCTCAACCTTCCTCTGCTTATTTGGTCCCCTGATTATTTCTCCTGCCTTCTTCACTGTGTTGCACTCAGTGTTCCCTCTGTTTTCTGGGCATTGGTTGGTTTGGGTTTTTTCTTCCCCTTTTTCATGTTCTCTGCCTTCTTTCAGGCAGCATCACACTGTGATCACTGGACTGACCTTCTCTCCAGATGGCAATTTCATGTTCAGCTCCTGTTTGCAGGGAACTCTGGTTCTCTACAACTGTGTGGCACAGAAAATCCAGGTCCTGAGAGTCCTGGGTAAGCCTCTGGGGCTGTGGGTTGACTTTCTTCTGTTTTGTTAGCATGGACATCCTAGCAGCAAAGCCAAACCAGACTCAGCCTTCTCTGAGAGAGATTTTCAGTGTTTATTCCTTACATGGGAGCAAATCCTAGTGACTGCCCACCCTTCCCTCCCCATCCTGGTTCAAAGGCTCTCAGCTTGCCTGGTAGTTTGATTCCATGAATGGGCTGGGATTGCAGGAACCTGTCCTTTCAGGTCTTGCTTCACCAGCACGTTGCCTAGAAGCAACACAAGTGTAGAGTAGAGTCTCCCTACTTGGCTTGGGGAAGAACAGCTGGAAACTGCTCAGTGGAAAAGGACCCAGGGGTCCTGGTTGACTGCAAGGGTCTAGAGGCCAAGTGTGGGGAGGAGCAGCTGAGGGAGCTGGGGGTGCTGAGCCTGGAGCAAAGGAGGCTCAGGGGAGCCCTTCTGGCTCTGCACAGCTCCTGACAGGAGCCTGGAGCCAGGGGGGGGTCGGGCTCTGCTCCCAAGGAACAAGGGACAGAACAAGAGGAAACGGCCTCAAGTTGCCCCAGGGGAGGTTTCAGTTGCCCCTGAGGAACAATTTCTTGCCCTGGAGGGTTGCCCAGGGCTGTGCCAGGCTGCCCAGGGCAGTGGTGGAGTCCCCACCCCTGGAGGGGTTCCCAAGCTGTGGAGATGTGGTGTGAGGGACATGGTTTAGGGGTGCCCTGGCAGGGCTGGGGACACAGTTGGACTCGATGATCTTCAAGGTCTCTTCCAACTGAAACAATTCTATGCTTCCACTCCTTCATGCCCAAGCCCTGACTTTCCATTCTGTGCAGTGGAACTTGTTTCAGGGGGATGGTTTCCCTGAGCCTGCCTGCAGCACAAAGAGCCCTGCTGGGGAGTGGAGGGGCTGGAGAGCTGCAGGCAGGGACAGGGCAGTTTGGAACCCTCACTGTCCCATTTGAGCAGTGGCAGCCCAAGCTTGGACAGGAGAGGGAGCTCTGTCATGCAGCATTGTGCCAGGAGGAGGATCCTGCCCCAAGAAATGTGCAGTTGAAGTAGGTGGAGAAGAAATAGAGGCTTGGAGAGATCAGGGAATTCACCCCAAATCACCTAAGTTAGTGTCAATGCTGCAGCTGGACCTTCACATGTTGACTTTGCTCTGAAATCTGGTCACTGCCTGGTCACCCTCCAGGGTCAGAACAGTGGGAATTTGGTAGTGGAATAAATAACAGAGAATTGCTGTGATTTCTGTGTCTTTTAGACCTTTTTTTATGCCAACATCAGCATGGTGGGGTTCAGCACTGACTTCATTCTGCCCTAGGGTTCAGACACCCAAGTAGCACCTGAGCTCTCCCATTCCTAGCTCCTTGTCCCAGCTTCTTGGGACATTAAAAAAGACAAAAATCAACCCTACTCCTTGGACTTTGGCTTGTTCTCCTTGAAAACCCCCCACGTCCAGCCTCAGATCTAGCCCTTGGAGGTGGTTCCCTGCACGCCTTGGGACAGATTTTCTCTGCAACAAAGGTTGCTTCTCTCTCAGGCCACCAAGGCTGACTGGGAGGCAGGAGAAGCTGCAGCTCGTGGCCAGCAGCACCACGATGGAGCGAGCTGGCTGCAGCAGGGGCTTTGCTCCTCTCTTCACTCTCTCTGGTCGTGGCCCTCAGGCAACGTGGTGGCCCAGGATGGTGGGAGTGGTGCAGATGCCTTGGTGGTCAGTGGGGACAGCCGGCTCTTGGCCTTTGTGGGTCCCTCCAAGTATGTGGTGACCGTGATGGAGGCCTGCTCTCTGGATGAGGTACCTTCTCCCCCTCTTCCTGGGGCACAGTTGGGTGGGGGGCACGTGGCACCGGGTGCCACGGGCTGGAGGGGAGACTCCCATCTGCAGGGATGGGGAGGTCTGCAGCAGATGAGGTGGATGGATGGCTTTGAGCACCAGCAGTGTTGGAGAGGACCCTCCCCTGCCCAGCAGATGCTTGCTCAGGGGGTTGACAGTGAGGTTTGTTTGCCTGTGTGATGGAAACAACCAAGTCAAGGTTTCTTCTTCACCACCTTTAGCTCGAGGCAGATAATTCAGAGAGCTGTTGGGTAGACTGTCAGCCCCGAGCTCTCCTTGTGAGCTGCTCTCCTGGGCAGCAGGGACATTGCCTGAACCCTGCAGCCCCTCGTGGGGTGGAAGGGGAAAGGTCTGGGGGGCTCAGTACCACATGCTAGAGCCACAGGAGCAACCCAGAGGCTTCTGCAGCGTTGGCTCCAGGCTGTTTGTTGAGTAGCTCCTTGTTTCACAGCTCCTGAGGGTGGACATCAGCATCCTTGACTTGAACAGCACCACCTCAGACTCTGCAGGGAGGGTCTGCTTTGCTCCAGTGCCTCGTGGAGAGCTCCTGGTGTCCACTTCTTCCAATAAAATCCTTGTGCTTGATGCAAAAACAGGACGGCTGGTGCGGGAGGTAGGACAATGTGAGATTCATCCACTGAGGTCTTGTGTCTGGTGGGACTTTGGGCACTTCATGTCTCTGTAGGAGGCTAAATGAGGGATGAGCTCAGGGGCTTCAAGGAAACATGGATAATTTCAAAGATAATTTCTTTGCCATGATGGTGCCCGAGCCTGGAGCAGCTGCCCAGAGAGGCTGTGGAGTCTCCTGCTCTGGAGAGATCCCAAACCCTCCTGGCTGTGACCCTGGGTGAGCTGCTGGAGCAGGGGGGTTGGATGAGATGATCCCCAGAGATCCCTTGCAACCCCACCATGCTGGGACTCTGTGCTGAGTGGCAAGCCTGGAGCTATCCTGGTGTGGTTGTGCTGAGGATGAACCTGAGCTCATCCTTGTTTTCTGTGCTGTCACCCTCCTGCCCTCTTGTTGAAGGCCACACACTATCTCCATTAATGCTGGTGGGGCCGTTTCATGTCTTCAGGTGTCTCCTGTGCACAAGCTGTCCTGTTCTTCCTTGGCTCTGAGCAAGGACAGCAGGTTCCTGCTCACTGCTGGTGACAAAGTGATCAAAGTGTGGGACTATCTCATGCGCTTCGACGTCAACTTCCAGGTACTGCCCACAACAGAGAGGGAGGGGGCTTGGTGTTGAAGCTCTGGAGAAGAGAGCAGCAAATGCCCTCTGCATGGCTTGGCCCAGTGTCCCCAGTCCCAGTTTGCCCAGCAGCTGAGAAATGCAGTCCTGTTCCCCTGTGTGATGAGACCCTCTGAGAAGGACACAGGTAGATGTCCCTCTGTGCTGGGGACAGAGCCACCTAGAGAAGAAAATGGCTTGCCCAGGGTTTAAGAGGTATTGAGAGCTTGGATAAGACCTTGGGAGTTTTCAGCTTCTTGCTTCTCATGATCACAGTGTTGAAGGTCAACCCAAGGTTGATCAACTCTAGATCTGAGCACTGGATCTGGTGCTGGGTCTTCTGTGGAGCGTGTAGACACTGGTTCCTCAGGGCAGGGAGGGCAGTAAACACCATCCTGCTGGGCCAGGGGTGGTGATGGAGGGGTCCAGGGGTGGTGATGGAAGGGTCCAGGGCCTGCTCTCCCCTAGGTGTACATTGGGCACTCGGAGCTGGTGCACCAAGTGGCCTTCACCCCTGACCAGCAGCACGTCATCAGCGTGGGGGATGCCATCTTTGTCTGGGATTTCCTGGCTCTGCCTGCAGAGAGCTCACCCTCAGCTGGGTGAGTGCAAGGGGCTGGGCAGGACCTTCCCCTGGTCCTGTCACCTCCCCTGCCCCAGCCCCTCTTGGTGTGACACCAGTCTCCTTGTCTCTCCAGGGCTCGTTCTTCCCAGTCTGCTCTGCTGGCAGGATCTGGTGAGTTTGCTTCCTTCCATCAGCTGCTCTGGCCACTTTTCCACCCCTGCTCTATGTGGCAGAGGGTAGGGATTGAGGGTTTTTGGTTCCCTCCCTCAGGGAGGCTGGTAGGGGGAGGCTAACCAGCTAATTAGCCTCGAAGGACAGTCTTTAATTAACCAGCCCCACTCAGTGGGAGTCTGCCAAGAAGGGGGTGTTCTGAGCAGAGCCACGCTGGGTTTTCTGGTAGATCTTTTTGAGCTTTTGCCTTCTGTCTTTCCCTGCCTCTACCTCTTCTTTTTCCTGCCCTTTCTGTCCGTCCCTCCCTTTCTTGAAGGACCAAGAAGTGGCTCCTCCTCTACAGGAGGAAGCTGGAGAAATGAGCTCGGAGGTATCGCTATCGATCAACCGAGGAGGAGGAGAGGGTCTAAGGGATGAAGTAAGCTACACAGAGCCTTTTCTTTCCACAGAAGAGAGCCCTGAGAAGCTGAAGGATGTCTCTGAGACACCTCGGCACACAGTTCCTCTTCCACTGTTGTCCTCACCACCGTGTTTGGATGTCAGCTCTGTCCACCAAGCAGGATGTCAAAGTAAGAGCAACTACTTGCAGGAAGGGGGGAGATTAATCTTGTTCTAGGAAAAACTCCTTGGCTAGTTCAGCAGCACACTTGGAGCCATCCCTGGCCATAATCCACTTCCCACAGACTGACAGACCACTCTGCTTTCCTTTCCCTAACGTGGACAAAGCCATCTTGAGGTGTTGGGCTTCAGCACTGCTCTCCTCTGCTGGCACAGCTTCTCTGGGGGCTGTGGTGGACACCTTGCTGGACACACCCAGGAGGAGCTGTCTGCTTTGCCCTCCACCCTAACAGATGGGCTGTTAGAGCAGGATACTGCTCTAACTGCACCCTCAGCTGCTCCTCACCACACTTGGGCTCTAGACCCTTCCCCAGCAGCTTCATTGCCCTTCTTTGGCCACACTCCAGCCCCTCCAGGTCCTTCAGCATATAGTGAAGCAGTCCTGAAGGACAGGGATGCCTCTGTCCTCCCACTAGTTTTTCTCTTTAGGTATTTTCTCTGAATCAGACAAAGAGGAGGAAGCAGATCTGCCAGGCAGCAGCAGGCCAGGGGCCAATGCAGAGAAAGATGACTTAGTCCTCATGATGGACTCAGCCAGGAACGAGGAGCTCGTTGTTGTGAAGCCCAAAGTGAGGCAGGAGAGTTCAAGGTCTCCTGGAGGATCAGCAAGAGGTAAGTCAGGGATATTCCCATCCTGTACAGAGCTTGGCTCCTTAGGGGCACAACGTGCCCAGGCCTGCATGGCAGCTTGGTCTGAAAAATCATGTTAATGTGGTTCAAACAGACCTGGACACGTGCTCTGAGCTGTGAAAAGGGCAGCAACGTGTTCCTCAGGGCTCTTCTCTTGGGTGTGATTTACCAAGGGAAGTCCCTGTGGAGGGAAGCTCACGTTGGTCCCCAAGACCACATATTTTTCTGGCTCTTTCCCGGTAGCTGCTTCTACAGAAGCCCCTTTTCAGCTTGGAGCCAATCTCCAAGTGGCACATCCTGTTAAACCCAGCTGAAATGAAAGCTCCCAATGTCTCTATTAATAGATGCACAACCTCAAAGCTGCAGCAGTTCATGGGGAGCTGCCAGAAGCAGGCAGCTGCCAGCTTCCAGCTGCAGGCAGGACTTCTTGGAAGCCTTCACCACCAAACCACATCTCCACCTCTCTCCTTAAAGGCTTCTCCCTACCTGTGTGGCTTAATGCTTCCAGGGCACGCGGCGTGGATGCCCTCAGGCTGTTGTGGAACTTCCCAAACCTCTCCCAGAGCCCTTTAGGTATCATTCTCTTCTTTGTCTAGCAGAACCCAGGAAGGAGACCAAAAACCCCAAGGCCCAACGGGTCCGCCCAGACTCCTACAGGCACTTCACTCCTCGCTTTAAGGCCTCTCTGCTCCCTCAGGTGAGAGCTGTGCCAGGGCTGGCTACCTGGGCAGGTGGCAAACGGGCATTTTGGGGCTGGGATAGGTGGATTTTTCAGAATTGTTGCCATTTTTCTTGTCTCTTGGAAAGCAATTTATGAAACATCCCTGCGAGCTGTTCAGTGAGAACCTCCTGATGTTCATGCCCCTTTTTCTCCACGAGCAGCTCTTTCCAGACTAGTAAAAAGCAAGTTGTGATCTGCTGCTGCTCAGTGAAGCTCCCTGCATTTTTTTATTCCAAAGGAATGGAGCTGGCACGTGCTGTGGAGAGCAGAGTGAGCAGGGGAGTGATTCATCCTGCACCCATGTTTTGAGCAGACGTGTTGGCAGAGGGGGGCTGGAGGAGGCAATCCCTCAAGAGGATGCTCAAGGCACAGCCCTGGCTCTGTTAACAAACACAGGGATGAGCAAACAGAAGCAGAGCTCAACCTTTCCCTGAGCTCTGCTGCTCACAGAGCTGGGAGAAAAGCCCTGTTCAGTTTGCACCCTCTGTTCTCATCTCTGGTAGATTTTTTTTTTTCCCTGCATTTGATCTGCTCCAGGGTTGGGAGGATCTGCTGAGGGATCTGGCCAGGGAGGATTGATGGGCTGAGGGCAGTTGGATGAGGCTGAACAAGGCCAA
>NW_008629415.1:0-327 GCF_000691845.1 Merops nubicus
GAGGAGGCCTTGCTGGTGCGGGAGCTGGAGGACAAGCTCCGGGAGAGGGAGGCCGAGCTGCAGCTCCTGCGTGACAGCCTGGACGAGAATGAGGTGGCCATCTGCCAGGTATGCCCCTGGCATCCCCGCATCCTGTCCCTGACCCCCTAACCAGAGTGTTATGTGTGGATGTGGCCCCTGGTTGGGAGGCAGGGTCTCCCTTTGGGGACCCTCTATAGACCCTTGCATGGGGATACATTTTGCTGTGGGTCTGGGAATGGGGGATTTCCCTTCTGGTGGGTGGTTCTATACATTCCCCGGGGCGGCCTCGTATGACTTGTGGGGTGC
>NW_008629415.1:360-669 GCF_000691845.1 Merops nubicus
GAATTCTCCCCACTGGTGGTGGGGGTGGAGGAGCCCTATGGATTCTGGGGATGCTGATGTGGGAAGGCCAGCACACCAAGGGATGGGGGCCATGAGGGGAGGCACGACTACATCGCATCCCTCCCAGACCCCTCCTCCGATTGGGGACGATGCGGATGCGCTACCCTTCTGCCTGTGGGCAAGGGGTGCCCGTCCTGGGGAGGGCAGCAGAAGCGTGAGGGCACAGTGCTGCCGCCCCCAGCTCGAGTTCCCCATGCCCAGGTGTACGAGGAGAAGCAGCGTCGCTGCGAGCAGGAGTTGGAGGGGCTG
>NW_008629416.1:0-781 GCF_000691845.1 Merops nubicus
GAGGCTCAGAGCTACCTACCGGGACTTCCTGTCGGGGACTTCCTGTTCGGGGACTTCCTGTTGGGGACTTCCTGTCGAGGACTTCCTGTCCGTCACCCGCTCAGCGGAAGGGGCGGGACTTCCTGTTGTGAGGGGGGGTCACTTCCTGTCCCGCCCCCAGGCGATTAGAGCGTGTTCTGCTGCACTTTGGCTCCGCCCCCTCCCTGTCAATCAACGGCGTGGGCGGGGCTAAAGGGACCGGAAGGGGCGGGGCTTCCACCGGAAACTTCCGGTTTGGGCCTAAAATCCCCATTTTTTTAGGGCCTGAGGCTTTTTTTGGGTCAAAAAGCTGCAGTTTGAGGCTCCCAAACCTTATTTTTTGGGCCCAAAGAACCTTTTTGGGGTAAAAATCCACATTTTTGGGTAAAATCTTCACTTTTAGGGTCAAAAGCCCCTTTTTTGGCTCCAAAGCTGCATTTTTAGGGCTAAATCTTCATTTTTTGGGTCTAAATCTTTCTTTTTTGGGGCTAAATTTTCACTTTTGGGCCTAAATCTTTATGTTTTGGTCCAAAGCCAAATTTTTTTGGCCCAAATCATCTTTTTTTTGGACTCCCAAGCCAAATTTTTTGATCCAATCCCCCATTTTTAGGTCAAAAATTGTCATTTTTAGGCTCAACCCCTCAATTTTTAGGGCTAAAAGCCCCTTTTTTAGGGCCTAAAGCTGCTTTATTGAGTCCAAAAGAACTGTAGACCCCAAAGCTGGGGTTTTTTTGGGTCTAAATCTTCTTTTTTTGGGTCCAAA
>NW_008629417.1:0-7038 GCF_000691845.1 Merops nubicus
TATTAATATATATTTTTATAAGATATTTATAAAATAAGGACAATAACCCTTTAAAATTCACCAGCTCTGTCTGTTCTCTTCACCTAAATGCCCTGACTCTTCCCCTTCCTTCTTGGATGACTGTGATATCTATGGGCATGTGGAACCTTGGTTTGGGGGTGTTCTGTAGATGTTCCTCTTGGTGTGTCCTGCCCAGAGGGTCGGGGCTGGTGGGTCCCCATTTCTGGGAGAACACAGGTTCTCACACCTCCAAGATACAAAGGAAGAAGCAGTAATTGGACCTTATCATTTCCTAGCAGGGGATTAGAGCATGTGGGTTGTTTTTTGACAGCACTCTGCAGTGCTGGAGCCTTTTCCACATTTGCAGTCTCTCACCCAGACCAGAGGGGCTTTTAAACCCATTTTCTTCCTGCTTTTAGTAACAGTTAAGCAGCAGAGCTTCTAATGATAAGATTTATTCCTTCCAGGTATTTATGCTTCAGAGAGACCAACATTTTCCCATTCTGTGTGTGCGTGTGAGGAAGGCAGAGTGAGCAGATGATGCTGGTTGGCTTTCATTAGGATTCAGAAGGTGCAGGCGTGGGATTGATGCTCTCTGTGTTTATTGTGCACGGATGTAGTGAAGGAAAACTTGAGGATTCTGCCTGGCTGTTAAGGATGGTGGGATGCTTATTTTCATATTATCTCAGCTGATTTAAAATGAATGTCAGAACAAAAAGCTGAACTGCTGTCATGAATATTTGAACTGACCAGGTCAGGAAACTGTGGTTTCCTGGTTGGGTTTTGGAAATTCAAACCAGAGCCCGTAGAGCTCAACTTGAGTCTTCGTGGGAGACTTCTGCAGTGGCTGGTTGTACAAAAAGCACAAGTCTGTTGAAAGCACAAGGCTGGTGAGGAGCAGCTGAGAGACCTGGAGCAAAGGAGGCTCAGGGGAGACCTCCTGGCTCTGCACAGCTCCTGACAGGAGCCTGGAGCCAGGGGGGGGTCGGGCTCTGCTCCCAAGGAACAAGCAATAAGACAACTTGAAGCAGCCTCAGGTTGCAACAGGGGAGGTTGAGGTTGGAGCTGAGGAACAATTTCTTCCCCAAAAGGGCTGTCAAGCCCTAGAAGAGGCTGCCCAGGGCAGGGGTGGAGTCCCCACCCCTGGAGGGGTTTCCAAGCCGTGGAGATGTGGTGTGAGGGACACGGGGCAGTGGGGACCTGGCAGTGCTGGGGGAACAGTTGGACTCAATGATCTGAAAGGTTTTTACCAACTTAAACAATTCTATGGTTATATGGAAATATATTTTCCTGTGGCTTCTTCTGCTGTGAGCAGCACGTTGTTCCTCCTCACCTCGTTCTTTTTCCCTTCCATGATGGATTATTTCACCTGCTGCATTTTTGGGGCGCTTAGAACATTTGTATGACGTTTTGTTGACACGGAGAGAGTTTCCCTACCTGAGGTGACTGGCCTGGGCTGGCAGGGCCTGGGGCACTCCCAGAGGAGCCTCCCCCTACACCCTGCCAACAGAGATGCCACAGGGCAGCTGCGGGGTAATTTCTTCTTCACGGGTGCCTCTGACATCATCTAAGCATAGTTTATCACTTGGAATAGGTGTGTAGTCTGGACTGGAGATGACCGGGTCTTCTTCTTCAACCCTACAATGCAGCTGTCAGTCTGGGAGAAGCCAGTGGACCTGAAGCACCGTGGTGACATCAACCGGCTCATCGAGGACCCTCCTCACAAGCGCAAGCTGGAGGCTGCAGCAAGTAACTAAAGCCCTGTGATTATTTGCCTCTATTTAAACTCAACTATCAAACGGAACTTGGTCATTCAATACGTTCAGTGAAAGCTTGATAACCGTAATTCGAGTGGTTTTGGGGATTTCCTATCAAGTATCAGGCTGGAATTGGTGTTTATTGGAAACTCGTTGTCACTGGAGGGCTGAGCTGGGGGTAGAACCTTCTCCGTGTTGGCACTGGAGAAGCAGGTGGCCTCTTCCACCAGATGTATTAAACACATCTCAGAAGGAGCTGCCTTTGTTTTATTACAGTTATTTCCAAGATGTGCATTAGCAGAGCACTGCTCAGCTGCTGCAGAAATGCAGATGCTCCCGAGATGATGACTGGAAAACCGAGTCACAGAGAGGGGAAAAATCCCCACAGCAAATCTCTAACGAGTGCTGAAAGGTTTGGGGGAGAGGTGTGTGCTCCCGTCTACACTTGGCTCTGCCAGTCACCTTCTAAACTCTGCAGGAGAGTTGTGGCTGAAGAAAAACGTTCAATAGTTCAAAACACAGTTTAGGAGACCACCCTGGGCTGCTCGGGGCTCCAGGGTGTTTGCTGTTGACCCTCCCCAAGGGGGGCAGCCAGCAGAGGCAGTTTTCCCAGCCTGACTTTCCCATCCCATGCTCCTCGCCGTGCCATCTGTTTTATTTCCTTCCATCCCTACCTTAGATGTTCAGTCCAGATTTTGTCCTTGCTGGTGAGGGGTCCAGGGGCAGCCCAGCCTGCCAGCCTGTGCTTGCCCGTGCAGGTTTCTTCCACCACGTTTCTCTGCAGAGGTTGTTCCACCAGCTTTGGTGCCATGTCAGTGTTCCCTTTATTCCCTGGTGATTTGTGTTGGTTTGTGGTGCCAGCAAGACCAGTGGTCACTGGGAGGACATCCAGATGTCATTTGAAAGGCTTCTTGTCCTAATTAGCTGCTTGTAATTCTGGAATATCCTGTGTTGTGTCAAAGGAGGCTTGTTCTTCAGTGGGGAACTCTGGAAAAATGGAGGTGATCAGAAAGGAGCCTTTTGTCACTCTTGTAAAGCATAGCTCCCAATTAACTGCTGGGAACGTGCCTTGGAGGGCTTGGGAACGTGATGTCTGCAGGTAGACAAAAGGGAGTGATAATCAGGGCTTCTGTTATCAGGCTTGGAAGAAGTCTGCTGGAAAAAAAAAAGCTACAAAGAATGGTTTTCTATTAGTGTAGCCCTTATCTGATGTCATTCCCTTTGTCACTATGAATTCCCACCATCAGAGGTCCGTATCCATCATTGCTCTATGTGGCTCAAATAACTTCAGCTGCAGATCTAATAATCCCAAAGCGTCTGCTGAAGTTCATTCTTCAGGAGAAAAAAGAGAAAATAAGTCTTTTTCTCCCAGGATATATTGAAAGATCCATTAATTACTGACAAAGAGGAATGATGGCCAAAGACAAAACTGAGAGTCATTGTGCTGGTCTATAATTAATTAACGAGAAGAGTGGGGAGTCATTGTTGATATGTGCCACTTCCAAAATCTATTTTTCTCTGTGTTCCATCCTTTGTGTCTATTATCTCTACATACTACCAAGATTTGATTCATGTGCCAGTTTCTTTATGACCGTGGTTTTCATTGTTGCTAATAGTCTTAATCTTCTTTGATATAATTGGGACTTGTGGGTGCTCAGTGCTGGAGACAGTCAGGTTATAATTAGTATATATTAGCTGCTGAGGTGAAAGGAATTATTTGTTACCATTTCTTTTAGCTCGTGATCCCAAGTAAATAAATAACACAAATGAGCTCTGTGTTTGCAACAAGGGTTGCCAAATTTATGTGGCTTAGTGGCTGCTGCTGAGCTTTAATTAGGATTTTTAAATCAAAAGCACGAAAAAAAAAGTTGGCAAGCACAGTTACTCACGGGGTGCTTTAGGTTATCTGTGAGTTCCTCTGCTGGAAGATCAAGGGCATTTATAATTTAGGCAGAAATGAAAAATTACTCATTTATCAATTATTCCACCTCCACGAAGTATTAGTTCTTAGGGAGATTGATGAAGGTGTTGTTGCTGTTTACTAATGGCTTCTCTCCGAGTGCCCGTGGAGTCCAGATGAGGGGCAGCTCCTCCCTTGGCCAGCACTGTCCCAGCCCCTCCAGCAGGGATGTCACCTGGGAGGAGGGATCCACCACAGGCCAGGGCAGAGATGGCACTGCCAGGATTTTCATGGCTTCATAGAGTGCTTTGGGTTGGAAGAGACCTTAAAGATTTCATGCCAACCCCCTGCCATGGGCAGGGACACCTCCCACTAGAGCAGGTTGCTCAGAGCCCCATCCAGCCTGGTCCTGAACACCTCCAGGGATGGAGCATCCACAGCTCCCCTGGGCAACCTGGGCCAGGGTCTCACCACCCTCAGAGTGAAGAACTTCTTTACACCTAATCCAAATCTATCTGTTTCCATACCTTGATGTTCCATGGTCCCTGGTGAGAGCTGACAGCAGTGCAGCATCTCCTGGTGACAGCTCTGTTCTTCTCTCCTGTTGTCAGTACTCCTCTCAGTGCAGTCCCAGACTGACCATAATATCTTTATTTGCCTTCAAAGGTTCCTCAAAAATGTTCTTTTTATTTGCAATGGAGAGAAACATTTTTATCTGCTCCTGTTCCTCCACCTGCTCGAATGCTTTGTCTGGATGTTTAGGTTGGATCAGATGGTCCTTGAAGTCCAACCTGATAGTCTAAGATTCTATTGTTCTGACTATAGATATTAATTGAAAATTGGATGTTGTAAATGCCCAGTTTGCATGTTTTTCTCAAAAGAAACCACCCCAACCTATATACCCATTTCAGAAATCTAGGAAAGATCTTGTTGTAAGATGTGGAAAGATCTTGTCATAGGGGAGATCCTATTGCTCTGCACAGCTCCTGACAGGAGCCTGGAGCCAGGGGGGGGTCGGGCTCTGCTCCCAAGGGACAAGGGACAGGACAAGAGGAAACAGCCCCAAGTGGTTCCTGGGGAGGTTTAGGTTGGGCATGAAGAAAAATTTCTTCTTCAGAAGGGTTGCCCAGGGCTGTGCCAGGCTGCCCAGGGCAGTGGTGGAGTCCCCACCCCTGGAGGGGTTTCCAAGCTGTGGAGATGTGGGGTGAGGGACACAGCTCAGCTCACTGGTCGTTCAGCTCCTGATTAATGACTTTATCATCTCTGGTGAATCACACTCCACCAGTTGTGTTTACAGGCTGTTTTTTTCCTATTTCTTTGTATTTTTAATTGCATGTCCCAAAGAAGAGTTTACTGAGCAGAGGTAATAGTTCCAGTGAATTTATGTTTATTTAAAGCATTATTAGATTAATTTATGTATTCCTAGTGCTGATATATTGTCAGGAGTGTTGAGATCCAATGCTCCTTATTTTGGAATGTCACTCATTTCTCCTTGTTATCATTCTAAGTTCTAGCAAGTGCTGCATCCCTTTGCACATCTGCTGTGTGCATCCTCCTCATGTGGTCTCTGTGCCTGGTCTTCCCACACCCCAAAATGTCCAGAAGCTGCTCGTGGCTTTTGCTGTCCCTTTGGCACTGATTTTGTGTATGCCGTGTTCAAGCACTCAGTACAAATAAGAGGCAATGTTTGGTGGAAGCATGCTAAGAAACATGTCATCTCCCTAAAACAGGGAAGCAAAATGAGCTAGGGACAAGATTCTTAAACTGAAACTTGACATAAATGGGCAAATTCCTCTCAGCTTCAAAGGTACAAAGGCTGGACCCATTTTCTAGCAGATGTCCTTGAGTTTCATTTGACTTCAGTGAGGTCAGGTCTCATCCTATCAGGTTATTCAAACCTTTTATCTCCATAATTTAAGTTCACTTTTATTTTTAATTTGTTTTTTTTTTCATAGTTTTCTAAATACCAAGTTACATCTTCATTACCAGGCTGCTGGGACTGAATAATTTTGGTGCAATGTCTTCATTGTTCCATTTTGGAGGGAAGGGAGGAGGGAGTATCAAGTGAAAGGATAACAGGATTTAAGTAAAATCATGGCACAAATGAACTAAGAGCAATTTTTTCATCCACAACATGAACAGTGAGCCATTTTTTTGGAATGCAAATGGTCGGTTTGCTGCTCTCTTTCATTTGGCTGATTGTGTTCCTGAGGATCTGATGAGATGTGTTATTTTTAAAGCACTCTGTGAAGAGTGAAAAATAATAAATACCTGAGCAAGGGCCAGAGAAAGAAATAAAAGGTTAATCTGAGGATTCTGTATTTGCTTTTATCCAACTCAAATCTAATAACTATTTATTTCTTTTTAGCAGATAAATGTGCTAGTTCTTGTCCAGGGGATGAAAATGATGATCTTAGCATCAAAACTAAGAGAAATAAGTAAGTTCTGAAGTTTGCTTATCTATATATAATGTTGGGAAGCTCACGTTTGCTACAGATAACTGCAGAGAGAAATAAAATGATTTTCTTCTGTATGGAAAGTGTGCTAATAAATTATAAGTCATTCCTGAGGTATCAAGTCTCCATCAAGCTCCACGACTCTGTTTCCCATGAGCAGTATTCCCTTTTTGCCTGAGTAACTCTCATGTACTTTGTAATGGTTAAAAAGGGGCTGTGAGGACGTGCAGTTATTTCAAAGACCTTGGATAAAAGCTTTGTCTTTGGTGAAATAAAGGAGGTTTTCTTCTCACTGGCATCAGGGTGTTTCAGCTGTGGGCAGGTGGAGCTGCAGCCACCCTACCAGCTCAGAAACACCCAGGGGGGATTCCTGGTGCTGTGCTTTTATTGGGCATTTATTGCCACGTGTCTTTCAAATTCTCCTGAAATAACAGGAAAAAAACCTACCAGATATGGAAATCTCTCAGCCTTTGCCAAATCAGCAAGAAATTGAGAGTTCTGGTTTGAGGAGTTTGAGTGATTAAGATACTGGTTGGGACCATTAAAGAAGAAAAAAAAATGTAAAATAAATCTGCATAGAGAGTGTGATGTATTTGGGGGCATTTTGACTAGTAAGCACAAGAAATGTCTCTATTTGGAGGTAATATACTGAAGATAATTATGCTCTGTCCTGTATTGCCATTATCCTACTACACTAGGTGGTTCTTTTGATCTCTTCAAGGGTTTCTGTGGGTTTGTGTTATTAGGAAGGAAGAATCAGATACTCCAAGTTGAATACTTAGACAATTGTGTATATAATGTGTGGTATAAAAGGGTATATTTATACTTTATATGTGCTTAATATGGAGTTTTGCTTTTTACATAGTATTTACTCTTTAGAAAGTTAGTATAACAGTTTATATTTACTGATATATATATTATATGA